>NC_090782.1:13267500-13532500 GCF_040054535.1 Antennarius striatus | reverse complement strand
AAAAGAAGAAGTTTTTTACAGATTTCAAATTTGTTGTTCAGAATGACATCAGTGCATTGAAAAAAGTCAGACTTCAATGGGACTCCAAGCATCTGGTCTCTTAAAAAGGTTGTTGAGCCGTCACTTAAACCAAAACTTATGCCTTTTATAGGTAAACCAGTATGTATGTTGGTAGGTTAGGTTTAGATTTATTCTATATACAGTGGTGAGGGGTAACATACTGCTATAGTGAAAGCTGTGATCTTTATTCATCATCGTAGATGTATGACACTGACAAACACCTAATTTATAGACAAATGCATAAAAACTTCCTCTAGACTGGTTGAGGGTCGTCACAGTGGGCCATCCTTTTTAAAGACTAAAGATCCCCCTTAAAGATCCCCCTCGTTCAGACTGGTCAGATCGGTTGATAATGTGGCCCAGTCTGAACAGAGCCAGATCACATTTGAACACTTGCTAAAAACAGTGTGGACAGTCAGCCCTAAAAATCAGATATGGAAGGAAATCTGATATGCCTGCAGTCTGAATGCAGGCATTCTGCTCCAGTACTGTCCTGCTCACACAGAGCTTCCTGTGCATTTGTGAATGTATAACAGAATTCAGCTTGCCCACGAAGTTCTAATAAAACTTCAACCAGACTTTACTATTTAACCTCTACTCTGGTTATAGAATTTTTTCCCCCCATATTTAATGCCCAAGCAGAGGCCTTGTTATTCAGCTGGAGCCGTTCCCTGGCCTTCAAACGTCACCTTTACTGCTTGATTAAACTTTCATCCAAAAAATGTGTCATGCTAGACGTGAAATTGCATTTCTTAGAAATCCTCAACATCCTAATAGGAAAAACTTTGTAAAATATTCCACCTCAACTGCCAGCACAATATTTGCTAGCAAGAGTTTGTAATAGGCTTGCATATTATGATGTAGAAAGTTTAAACCTAAATAATTGATCGAAATAATAATTCTGAGGAAGGTAATATATTCAAAAGACAGAGGTGCCCCAATGTACACCCATAATGAGTCATGCTGTTTTTAGCAACAGACAGACAGGTTACTTCCATTGTATCCTTTTCATTCAGTGACCCTGTATTGCCAAAGAGGAAGCCTTGAGCTACCTTGTTCCTTCCTCCTAACGATGGATTTGCTCTACAGCCTTGACAGAATCCCGTTGCCGAATGAAGGCTAATGTATTTCTGGATGTAATCATCATTCGTTGTGTTCCTACTGTCTGGATGCAGACTCTAGAGTTCCATTTTTGTCTTTCTCTTATTGTAAGTGCTACATCCGTCAAGGTTAGCTCCATCCACTTTGTTAGCATCCTCTGCAGAGGTTCTCTTGTATATTTAGCTGAACACTGACATGACACTGACTCCTGGACAGAAAAATCAGATTCATGATTTCCTCTTGACAGCATGTGACACCAAAGAAACTGCAGCAGCATCAAATTCAGTTTTATACATGTCTGATTGTGCCACCTGGATTCCAAATTTATACCTGTCACATGAATTTAGACTGAAGCCCTGTGCCTGACAATCCTTATCTCTACTTATATAAAACTCAACTCAGTCTGAAGCTTATTGTAGCTCTTTATTCAATAATGACCTAAATTACCACTGTGGAGGGAAAAACATTTTTCACACTCTGATGTCTGAATCCAAGCGGGGTCTATAGGTTGTATTTTAAAAGACCAACCTAATACTGATGGTTTGGAGCAGAAAAGTAAAAAAAAAAAAAAGGTTTATCACAGATGTAACATCTCTTACATGGACAACATCAAATATTCAGCAACAACCCTATTTCTGTCTATCCATGTGAACTCTAAACCTTTTTTGAACAGGTCAAACACTTTTCTTAATTCTTAAAGGTAACAGCCTCCTCTATAGTTCTTTTACCATACAATGCCTGCACACAAAGAAGGTTTTGATACAAATGCAGCAGTAATTACAGTAATTGCTGTAGTGCCCAACTCTAAAACTTCAACCCCAAGGATTAAAAACTGCTTGCATGAACTGAGATGTTTTTTATGATAACAAACCTGTTTCTTCCAGCTCTCTGTGTTATTTGCATGCCTGCAGAGAACTTAACCAAGAAAAGAGAGGAAAGATGCTATCTCTTTAGAGCAGTTGTATTTTGACATAAATAGATTTTATGTGTTATCCAAAAGCTGTTGAGTCGATCCACTGGACGTTAAGAAAGTTCTTGAAGACGTTTCGTCTCTCATCCAAGAGACTTCTTCAGTAGACTTTATGTGATATACAATTAGAGTTTTGATTCAGATAAAATATAATAAAGACCACTTACAAAGATTTAATGTAAAATCCTATCATCATGCCACTTAAACCTTTGTCTGCCTCACAGACTGCAGTCTGTTTACAGCATGTGAAACACTGAGGTATCAAGGCAATGTAGTGTGTTTTGGAAAATGCAGACCGTGTGCTCATGGCGGGCTCAAAGCGGATAGAGACCTTTCTAGCAATAAAGTGCACAGTTAATGATGCCAGTGTAGCTCGTGCGGTAGCCGGGCTGCACCAAATCTCTGTTCCCAGGGGTAAACCTAATCACGTGGGTAATCGTTAAGATCGAGGCTCCGTTGTGATCAAATCTGTGGCTTACACACAAAAAGCTCCCCCTGCTCTTATAAAGCATATTTAGACCATTAGATAACCCACAACTAACAATTAGGCTGTTGGCTGGCTCTCCCACACACATTTTCCAGAGCCTGGTTCAAATTCGACACACAATCTTTGCATGTAGCACAAATAAAAATATCTTATCAAACTTTAACTTTATAGCTGTTTCATTCTGAGACATAATCCTGTCTCGGGTTTAATTGTGTAGTTGTTGTTGAGTTTCTTCAGTGCTGCTGCAAACTAAACGTACATGTGGAGTCCATCTTATCTGAGCCAGATGTTTCCAGGTTGAGGCCATTCTAGTTCATATGACTTAAAGGGTGTTAAGTGGAGGAAATTACATCAGCTGTCTTCAGTTTCACAGACTACTGTCACATGTGTCTTCACGTTCAGTCCAGTAAACAGGAAAGGGCTTAAGAGAGAAACAAATCCTTTAAATTACCTCAGCGAGTTGCAGAGAACCAAACAGAGGTGTAGTCAATTATTAGCTGAAAATGATCAAGAGTCCTATTCAAATGATGGAAAATGCCTGGTCAGTGTGTCTAAACACACGTAGAGGCACATTACTCAGTGCCTCGTAGAAGAAAGAAACCACATTTTTCTGTTTCTTTTTTTTGTGTGTGAATGTGGTATCTGGTATTACTAAACAGTACATTTTCCCAAACTGCACTCCTTCTGGAACCAGCGGCCTACCTGACGGCCAGCCACCTGTTGAACCCCACAGAGAAGCAGACCGGCTGGGACCTGGTGACAACCCAGACAGGAGACACCAAATCCAAACGGGGAGAGCGAGAACAAATAAGGAGAGAATCACAGATGCTGCGTAGAAGATTAATTCCAATAATCATATTGCAAGGAGAGAACACTCGTCAGTGATCCAGATGTGTGGAGGAAGCGACTCGCAGCAGGAGCCTCCTCAGACGGGACAGAGGAATAATTCATCTTTACATAATTTATCTCCATCGCTGCAGACGCTTCTGGCTTGCCTGAAGGCCAGCGTGACTGTCTCGCCAGTGATTCATACATTTACAGCATTGTCATAAAAAAGATAAAAAAAAAACAGAATTTGAGGAAATGGGAACACAATAATATTTTAAATAGCTTAATGCAATATGATACCAGCTTCTTCTCAAATGTTTCTTTTATTGACTATTTCTAGTTGAGGTGATTTTGGTGGTATGGTGTTGTACTGATCCCTCTCTCCGTTGTACTGCAGCAGTATTCTGGACTCAGAGGCACATTTGAGTAGAGTTCAGAAATTTACTGGATGAAAAACAATAAACAGACAAAAAAAACCTATTGATAGAAGCAAAATTTGGGAAAATACCCAAATCACAAGGGATTCTGGAAAAATACAAGAAGAGATGGAAAATCCACGTGATAAACATTAACCAACTGGCAGCTGAAAGGAAAACACAGACTAAATACAGACAAGTAAGGAGATAGATAGGAAACAGGTGACATGGAGGAAGAGATGATCTCAAAGACAGAAGACCAAAGAGAGAAGTAACAAGTAGAAACACAAGGAAAAATTAGGTTTCATAAATAAACAAGATAATCATGCACAATCAAAAGAGTGAACTTTCAAAATAAGATATGAGATCCAAACCATGACAGGTTACAGTTTCTTATGGTACCTTGGATCTGAGACATTCATCACCTGCTGCCGTTTAGAATAGAGCAACCATGCAGAGAGCAGAGGCACAAACTGGCTGGGGCTCGGCTCTCATCATCACAGTGAAGAACAGGAGCTGGGTCTGGTATTCCATACTAACGTGATTTATCAGGCTAACTGTATGTGGAGGTTTGCAGAGCTCATATTACTGCATTACCCTAAAAGAGCACCGCAATGCCAAGATCCAGGTTGTAAGAGTCAGGAGTCAAAACGTTCAGTACTCTCCTGTGGACCCATGGACCAGAGTCTGTCCTTGAGGCAGACCCCCCCCCCCCCCCCCACACACACACGATTGTAGTAGTTGTTATGGATGCATGTATTTACAGTCTTTCCATTACTGCATCTGCTTTTTATTGCTCTTTTGGAGAATGCCCTGAGATAACTTGTGTTGACAGTGGCAGACAGCCAAAGCAGCTCTGGTGTGATGTCAGTATATTCTTAATTACCGTAAGTATATTGATCCCCGTAGGGAAATTATTAGTCCACTGGTTATTATTTGCATGCATATATATAAAAAATGTCCCTCTCACCCTTGTGGGGTGGTATCTGTGTGTCATCCTCAAGCTCGGGTCCTCTACCAGAGGCCTGGGAGTCTGAGGGTCCTGCGCAGTATCTTAGCTGTTCCTAGGACTGCACTCTTCTGGACTGAGGCTTCAAATGTTGTTCCAGGAATCTGCTGGAGCTACTCTTCCAGTTTGGGGGTCACTGCCCCAAGTGCTCCTACTACCACAGGGACCACATTAACCTTGACCTTCCACATCTGTTCCAGCTGTTCTTTCAACCCTTGATACTTCTCAATCTTTTCGTGTTCCTTCATCCTGATGTTGGCGTCAGCTGGAATCGCCACATCTATCACCACTGCTCTCTTCTGCTCTTTGTCCATCACCACTATGTCCGGTTTGTTAGCCAGCAGCTGTTTGTCGGTCTGGAAGCTGAAGTCCTACAGGATCTTAGCCTTGTCGTTCTCAACCACCTTTGGTGGTATGTCCCATTGGGATTTGGGTACTTCTAGTCCATACCGGGTACAGATGTTCCTGTACACTATCACAGCTACTTGGTTGTGCCTTTCCTCGTATGCTGAGCTGGCGAGCATCTTACACCCTGCTACCACATGCTGGACTGACTCTGGGGCTTCTTTACATAGCCTGCACCTTGGGTCAGATCTACTGTGGTAGATATTGGCCTCTATTGCTCTTGTACTTAGGGCCTGTTCTTGTGCTGCCATGATCAGTGCCTCTGTGCTTTCTTTTCAGTCCAGCTTTATTCAGCCATTGGTAGGTCTTCATGATATCAGCCACTTCCACTATCTGACGGTGGTACATGCTGTGTAGGGGCTTGTCCCTCCATGTTGTCGCCTCTCAGGTTTCTGCTGTCTAAGGCATTCACTGAGCAGTTCATCTGTTGGGGCGATCTTCCTGATGTACTCTTGGATTTTTGATGTTTCATCCTGGACAGTGGTCCTGATACTCACTAGTCCTCGGCCTCCCTCTTTCCGCTTAGTGTACAGCCTCATGATGCTGGACTTGGGGTGAAACCCTCCATGCATGGTGAGGAGCTTTCTCGTCTTGATATCTATGGCTTTTATCTCCTCCTTTGGTCAGCCTGTGATCCCAGCGGGGTATCTGATGACAGGCAGCGCATACATGTTGATGGCTCGGACCTTGTTCTTGCCATTCAGCTGACTTCTCAGGACTTGCCTTACTCTCTGGAGATATTTGGCTGTGGATGACTTCCTTGCGGCCTCCTCATGGTTGCCATTAGCCTGTGGGATTCCAAGGTATTTGTAGCTGTCCTTGATGTCTTCTATCCTGCCTCCTGGTAGGTCAACCCCTTCAGTTCTGATCATCTTGCCTCTTCTTGATACCATCCGGCCACATTTGTCTAATCCGAATGACATCCCTATGTCGTCGCTGTAGATCCCGGTGGTGTGGATGAGTGAGTCAATTTCTCGCTCATTCCTGGCATACAGCTTGATGTCATCCATGTAGAGGAGATGGCTGATTGTTGTCCCACTTCGGAATCGGTATCCGTAGCCAGTCTTTGTGATGATGTGACTGAGAGGGTTCAGGCCTATGCAGAACAGCAGTGGTGATAGTGCATCCCCTTGGTATATGCCGCACTTGATGTTAACTTGGGCAATTGGCTTGGAGTTAGTCTCCAGGGTTGTCTTCCACATTCCCCATTGAGTTCTTGATGAAGGCTCTTAGTATCCTGTTGATGTTATACAGTTCCAGACATTCCAGTATCCACGTGTGTGGCATTGAATCGTAGGCTTTCTGGTAATCTATCCAGGCGGTGCACAAGTTGGTCTGCCTATTCTTACAATCTCTGTGTACTGCTCTGTCCACCAGTAGCTGGTGCTTGGCTCCCCTGGTGTTACTACCAACTCCTTTCTGTGTCCCGCTCATATATTGATCCATGTGCCTGCTCATCTTAGCCGCTATGATGCCTGACAGGAGCTTCCATGTTGTACTGAGACAGCTTATTGGCCGGTAGTTGGATGGGGTAGATTCCTTCTGTGGGTCTGTCATGATCAGGACTGTCCTGCCTTCAGTCAACCATTCTGGGTGCATCCCATCCCTTAGCAGCTGGTTCATCTGTGCTGCTAGGCGCTCATGGAGTGCTGTCAACTTCTTTAGCCAGTATATACATATATACATGTATATACATGTATATACATATATACATGTATATATATATGTATATATATATACACGGTGTATATATAGTGAGTGCAGGCCTGTAACACACACACAAGGGGCCTGTATGCATGCAGGTGATGGGGAGGTAGAGTGTCGGGTAGCTCCTTTGGTGCGTTCTTATGAGCAATTTATATAGGGGACGGAGCCTTGCTCAAGGGCACCTTGGCAGTGCTCGGGGGTGAACTGACACCTCACACTGTCAGCTTACACTCCGAATTTATTTTTTTTGCCCGACACAGGTCTTGAACCGGAGACTTCCAGTCCCCAGTCCCAGACTGAGTTACTGCTGCCAGTAATGCCACCCAGTAATGGTGATTATGAAGTTCTACAGTGCCACCTGGTACCTGTGTAGGTTCTCTTTTTCAAATCAGTTCGTCGTTAGCATTGATTCCCATAATTACCATAGTCTGATGAAAAAGAGGTGAGAACTGAATGCTAAAAAAGATTTACATGAATTTTTCATGCTAAAACATCTTAAATGACAGTATCGATATTTAAGCAGTTATGTGAATTTGAACTCATTTCAACACGGAGGCCTCCTAAAGAATGAACTTAACAGATCTAGACTCACACTGGGGTTTTGAATATATTGAATATTGAATATTGTCATGGATCCTTACAAATGTAAATATTCAAACACATATTTTCTGATCATGACTGTGAGTTCAAAAATATGAATGAGGTATATGAAAAACTATCCTGGTTTTTAATGGTGTACCTAAAACCAGTAGGTCATAGCTTCTAAAATTTGAAATCAAGCCTCATCTGTAATGATATGTTCACTTTGCGCAGAATATGACCACCATATCCAATAACTAGATTGTAAAGATGTCTTGAATGCTTATGGAAACACAGTTTGAAGCTGCTGAGTGTTAATGTAACCCATGTCAAAATATGACATAAATAAGAATAGATAGTTAGATAAAAGCTGTATAAATAAGTTTGAGAGCTAAAAGTGATTTATTTAATGTCAATTGATCATCAGAGTTAATTAAAAATGTTGATTCAGCAATCATTTGGTATTTGAGATTAAAAGTCTGTTGACAGAAAATAACTTCGCGCCTTTAAGGGACGATTGACACCGGCGCAGCACCTGAGTGACGCTGCAGCAGACACCTGAGGGAGAGAAAAGAGGAGGGATCGGAAAAAACGAGCGGTTATTAATTAACAGAAAAAGCAGTGGAAAAAGTCGACGAAACAGTTGAAAACACATAACATACCCGGTTTTGCTTGGTCGGAGCGAGGATTGGTCTGCCATGTGCGGGCGTGCACATCCACAGACGGGATTCAAGATGGCGAGCCAGACCGAGACCTTCAACTTATGATCTCCATCACATCATTGAAGAAATCCTCTTTGTGTGGTAACTCGCTGCCAGAGTGGTAGGAGTATCAGGAACTAGTTTTGAACTGAACTGAACAGAGCTGGGAACTAATTGAACTATTATTTTTTTGGACTGAATCGAACTGAAACTTTTCATTGAACTGAACACTTGAATTCACATTTGGACTTGAACTTAAATTTAAAGTGCCATACTTTTCTTTTCATATGTTGATGTTTCTGAATGTGATTTAAATAACTGTGGTCCACTTCGATTTATTTGGGTTTTAAAGGTATTTACTTACCTGTAAGAAGAAAAAAAAGAGTTAACTCAGGAAGAAAAATAGGAATCCTAAAATAGGTGCAACCTAGGAAAAAGAGACTGGTCTAACTAACTCAAATTAGCCTGACTACAATAACCTAGAAGAGTCTGGTCTAAGTAAATTAGATTCGCTTTACTAAAATTAACTGTGTGAACTAAAGAACAAAAAGAAAGAGTGAAATACTTTTTCCATTTAAACTTACCCTATTATTGAGAACCTGCAGGGTCTTTTCGGTTTTGTGTACTGTGTTCTATATGTGTGTTCTTGCACTCAGTAAATTGCCGGCCTTTTCTACTTAAAGCAACGGTCTCTGGTGTAATTATTCTTGTGATACCGGTGCTCCATTAAGGATTCTGATGCCCTTTAATTCGTCACCTGTCTGTGTCCATGTCCAGATGATGTTTACAGAGGCAGAAAAGTACACATCTGAATATTTTTCCTGCAGCTTCCTCCAGCAATTCTTGAGGCCAGCTGGGAGATGGAGTCTTCCCAAAGTCCCGGCTCCCTTTTCATCCAGGCAGTTGTATTTGGTACACCTCCAAACAGAGGAGCGGCATCACTCAACATTTGAAAGGATGTAGTATTTTAAGTAAGACTAGAGAGGGTGATCACTATTCAGCTACTTAATGATGGTCATAGAGAACGCTAGCTCATGTTCCAACTCAAACAGGCATTAAATATATTTACTGATGAAACTTGTTTACTATGAGGCGGCCCTGAAGCAATCGCTTGTTCTTACTCAAAGAAACTCCTCAGGATTAAAGATGGCATAAACTGCAATTTCTGCTGTGCCTGAGATGTGTTAGTTGGCACTGCTGAGGGCCACGGTAACACACTGTGGAGGCAGAGAGGGTTTGTCTTGGATGAGGACCAGCAGAGAGGGTTGCGCAATATTAGGCTGAGCTCACCCTGCGTAATAACTGGGATGGGGAGGGACAGAGGTTGCAGACAAATCGTCAGAGGAGAGTTTGAAGAGGAATGAAGTTGAGGGGGCCAAGTTATCCCGGGAGATGGCTGCTCCAAATCCTCCTCTAATAAAAGGTGATGAGTGGATTGTAAGTTAAACTCTGTCATAGACTCTTTGTCAGAGTAAGCTGAAACCAGAGCTCCAAATGAGTATCCACGTGTCACTATATACCAGAGAAGAAGGGATTGTTTGCAACAATGAGATCATTTTCAGCTGAATTCACACAAATTATGAAATGATATCATCAGATTTCTCTTTGAGGTTGATATGCTGAGGTCAGACTTCAGGTGAGCACACAAGCACACTGGAGCTGAGCAATGTAATTATACACATGCTTACCAGATGCACTTTCAATACTGTACAGAAAAAAGCATACATTTGATCATGCATGCATGAAACCACAAGACATATTATCCACAGATGGAAGCACACTTAGATGCTGTGATTCGGCTATTGAAAAGTTATTGCAAGTTAAAGTGTGGATAGAATATACCGTGTGTGTGTGTGTGTTTATATATATATATATATATATATATATATATATATATATATATATATATATATATATATATATATATAGAGTCCATTTTATATATATATATATATATATATATATATATATATATATATATATATATATGCAGTATATACATATATATATAATCACTTTTCTCAGACTGCTATTGGACAGAGGCAGCAGAGTGAAGCTTGACATCAATTTGCTCGTCCGCAGCGCCCCCTAGTGGATAAACCGTCTCCAGCAGGATAATAAAAAAGCTTCAGATGCGGAAGTCAGGAAGAGATCAGAGACAGCAGTTTGCAGACATATTCATTGTACACAAGTAAACAATTAGCTATGAGAGCACAACCCTGATGATTACATAATGGTTTTTTCTTAGTTTCTGTCAGACACACAAAAAGAAATTAAAAAGACACCATTGAGCATGAGGCTCCACCAATGAAGCTCAGGTTCCTTATTATGTCACTACACCTAAAAACATCTTAGCCATGATAGTTTGATCCTCATAATGTAACTCAATGACAATGAAATCCTGCCCCTGGACTCTAGAACCACATTGGCTGATAGTTCTTCAAGAGAACGTCTCACTAGTGGTGATTTATTTTTCAGCCTCAAAGTCTTGTTTAACTTGGAAGTTTTGAAGTGAAATGTGACAAGAAAGTGAATCAGAGAAGATTCAGGTACAAGATCTCTGTTCAAGTCTTTTTCTTTACCTCACACTAGTTAACGTTCTATAAACATTGTGATCACCAGCCCTGTAATAGATCCGAATTATTGTTAATTCTTACCCCTACAACAAATGAAAATATAACCCCCCCCAAAAAACAAAAACAATCTCAAAATCCATTCGAAGTTTTTTAAAAGTATTATTCCTGCTAACAGTCCAATAAAAAAAAATTAAACCAATAAACAGGAAATAAGATGACTGTTTGTTATCATGGTATTATTATGTCAACGTTCATAGTGAGCCACACGTGTGTTACAACAGCTTCAAAAATCATTTGTCTAATAGTATTAGTGACCTCAGCTCAGATTGTATTATATCAGCTCATTATATAATTCCACTGGAATTGGCCAGAACAAATCATTATGTAATTGTGCAGTAGTTATTTTCTACCCGTGCACTGACACACACACACACACACACACACACACACACACACACACACACACACACACACACACACACACACACACACACACACACACACACACACACACACACACACACACCTGTATATCCACAGTCTTGGGCTGCAGCTGTGTGTGTCACCAAAAGAAGAACCGACCCAAAACAATGTGAAGCTACCACTGACTTGTCAGACATAACTTTTTGTCTCATGAGGTTCGCTCAGAACGCAGTGGGTGATGCAGCTCCTCAAAGAGCTAACCTCCTATGAACTTATGCACACGGTTGCTCAGTCCTCTCCAACTGAAATGCAAAACAAATGGCGCAGTGTGTACTTTGAGATGCATCTGAACTTGACTGAACCCCTCCAGCAAAGACTTGCGCAGTGAGAGGGAAGAGTGTGTGGAGGAGTTCAGACTGACCCGGAGCCAAAGTCTGCATTCCACAACAGCACAATATGGCCCAGAGAACTGTGGCACATTTATTATAGGAGCTGATGTAGTGGAAGCTGCGCGAATTACTGGGCGCACTCCTCTTTCCAAAGTGTTGGGAGCAACCATCTGAGGCCACTGAGTAAAGAAGAACATCATTTACGCTCCTTCTGAAAGCAAGAGACGCTCCCCTCTCTGCAAAACAAAAGAATTTATCTGTGATATTGAAATTGACATGGAGCAGCCAGCTGCATGCCAACGAATATATCCAACTGGGAGGGGATTCACAGAGAAAATGATGACTATGAACCTCACAGCCGACTGTCATGGTGAGATCAGAGGACAGACAGACTCAGTTCACTGTGGAGAAAAACTTTTCTGGTGAGGGAATCATTAAAACAGTCCCATTGCTTGACTTCCCCTATGGCATTGTGGGTCTTATACCCAATTGTTTCTCAATTAAATCGAATGTGATACAACATTCAGTTGCAACGGCAAGTAATACAACTGCATCGGCGCTCAAAGGCTGTCAATCAATTATCCCATTAGTGGGAAACTTTACCAACACATCTTCTTGTCTTGTGCAATTACTAAGTCAAGCAGACAGCTCCAAAGGGCCTCACGCTGCAGCGTCTGGTCCATTTGAGGCTGTGGTCTTCCAACAAAGGCCTCATCTTCACTGTTGGCCATAACAGCATCTTTCTTTTTTTTTCAAAGCATTAAGTCAACAACAGAGCCACGGTCATCCACTATTCTCTATATTGAGTGATCACGGGAGGCAAAATGGGCGTATTGAAATAATGAGCATGCACGTACAACATCTGACACACACTCATAAGATCTCTCAGTGCTTTGAAGAGAACAAACACATCGGTGAAACTTTAAGCATTCTCTTTATTTCTCTTCCTCAGATATGTTGTGAAAAGAAAACAGATATCAGACTCCAAAGCGCCTCTCATCTCCAGTGTACAAAACTAATCAGCCTGTGTTACTCGCCCAAGGTCTTCCCATTTTTCATTAGTAGCGTTCAGCCCCACAGTGAGGCAACATGAAAGAGGGAGCAGAGCGCTCCAAAGATGGCTTCGTCTTTGCAATCTATGTCAATCTCTCTTGCGTTAACATGTTTACAGAGAGATCAATTCCCAAACTCTGAGGGCCAACATTGTCAAAAATTAATAATTTAATCAAGACAACCTTAAACTTTTTGTTTTTTCATAATTGCTTCTGTAATATACTTGATTTTTTTCTGTGCCAAACAGACAAATGGAATTAAAGCAGTGCTGCTTGTTTATTTCATAGTTATGTGACGAGAAAATGTTTCTTTAATGACTTTGACCTTCAGCTTTTCCCAGTTTTGGAAAGAGGCCTGGAAACTTTCTGTCTGTGAAGTCCTGATGTCTTCTGATCTGTCCTGATGTCCACAGATTTCACTGAACAAATAGTTAAGACAGATTGGCCTCTATGTAAACCCCTTCAATCAGTCGTGTGGCTCCAATGAGGCCAGCTTTATACTGCTCTGTTGTATCCAGAAGTGTTTAAGAACTTGCATAAGCATTAGGATGTGAATATCTGCACACTACACGCCTCATCAATGAGTCATGGCCCTCTGCTTTCCAGAAGATACCACGGATCTGCTTAGCCGATGAAAAATTACATCAACATCAAAGAAGTGCTCTTAAAAGTGCTAGTTTAGAAGAATTAATATTTGATTATGCTGAAACCCTGCATGAGCACACAGGCAACGAGTGTCTGATAATCTCTAAAGAATATTAAAAGCCCTAATATGCCATATTTACCGATATGAAGGATTAAAACAGCATATAATATGCGTTTAAAAATCGTTTTGCATATCAAAATACAATTTGGAGCAATGATTTAATGGTAGTTAATAAGACTCATTTCATTTAGAAGCGGACACGGCTTATTTCTGCCACCTGGTGGCCACTAGACGCCACTACCGAGTGAATTAACAGCGTTATATTATTATTTCAGACAATGTGAGACAATGTGCATGCAAAGGATATTGGACAAATGTGATTCAATATTGATTATTCACCATGCGGTGAATGTTTAGTTATTTCTGTACTCTACTGAATCTGAGGGAAAATTTTTTCTGGTTCTATTTGACTATATTACCTTGACAAGTGCAGCATAATGTAGTGCAGATTAAATACCATGTGTTAAAGATAAAATATATAAATCCATACAGTATTTGTTGGTTCAAATTCATTCATTAAAGTACAACTTTAAAATGCTGTTTAGATTATGTTTAAGTCATCATCATATAACATATACTATATAAAACATATATATGTGTTGTGCATATATATATAAATTTTTTTTACTGACAGTAACAGGGGTATTCTGTGAGTAACAAGTTGACCTTAATATTATGATTAATGTGATATTATTTGGTTTTTATGCAGGGTTTCTTCTTATAATTGGACATAACCACATCCTTGACTAATTATATATACCTGGGTAAAGTTCCTGAATTCTTTGCCCATCATCGATGCTGTGTTGGTTGACAGCTCAGCTCCAGATTTACCGCAGATGCTTTAATGCTTTGGGATTATCTGCTATTAGAGTTAACATTTCTGTAATCTTTTAAATCACAGATGAAACATTTTATGCAGCAGGCCAGGTAAAGGTATGAATAATGTATTAATAAACGTCTGGAAAAAAGGTCATCACTGGTGCTCAGCTGAGGCATGCCTGGACCGAAGCTGGATTCATAATGGAAGGAATGAATTTCAAATTGTGGAGAGTGGTCAAGTTGTAACCTTGAATTCCGAATGAGGTCTGGAGGCTTTCATTAGAGCCATCTCACCTGAGCAGCTGCAGAAGCGACGCATGGAGTTGGTGAAGTCAGGCCTCCTCATCCAGCATTGAGAGCTCTGATTTCAACTGGCTCTTTGCCTCTTTGTTAACCAGTCTCTGTATAATGATGCAGTCTTTCTGATGTTCCACCACCATGGCTGGAGGCAGGAGTTTAGTCAGCAGCATGCACCATCAAGAAAAAAAACGTCAGCCACTGAAAATAGAGAAAAATGGCTTGCAGTACCCCAAGGTAGGAAATAAATTGCAGATGATAACTACTGAAGTGAGGCACAAACAGCATAATAAATGGTTGGAGATTTTTGCTCTCATTTTGCGGAACAAAATCAAACTTTGGAGTGCACAGTTGGCAGGCCATTAAAAGAATTACTTCATGCTCTGAAAACAGAGCGCTCGTGTCAATGCTGATATCTCCCACAGAAAGACGACACACTCCTCAGGATGGCTTTGTGTTCTCTGCCGTGGAGGTGGGCATGGTGATAAGCTGAGATCGGTGAGGGAAGCACAAATACTGGAAGTGACTCGGAAACAGCTTTGGGAGAAACACATCTCCGCTGAATACAGAGCTAAACCTCGGACTTAATACACACTGGCATGGAGAGGATAAATATTTATGCACAAATATTTATGTCTTACAGTTTCTCAATATATCAATATTAATGATTAATGATCTGCATTCCACACATTAAATAATTTAGCAAAAATAAATAAGTCATACTTTGCCCACTGCATAAATATTCAACAGATTTGGGGAGATTTTCGTTGTCTGAAGATACTCCATGTTGATTTTTGTCGTCAGTGGAACATTTGCATTCAAAGATCTGTTAGTTGTTTGCTTAGTCCAATAAATATTTCATATGTCTATGAATATGAGAATTAGCACTCCAATCTAACACTGCAGACACACACACACACACACACACACACACACACACACACACACACACACACACACACACACACACACACACACTGAGATTTCTTTCATGCACTAAACAGAGATTAAACAGCTCAAAAGAACGGTTTGGAACTTCTGCTTTTATGTCTTCTTGTTTTGTGTAATCCAAATTTGAATTTTGTATAATTTTACATCCATTTTTATCAAAGATGTTCAGTCAAATTCAGGTGGATTTAAAGTACTGTACAGGAGTAAACGTACAGCAAAATCAGTTTCATTTTAAGCAGAGATTATAATAATTTAAAGGTGATCCACACATTTTGGATGGTGTCGAATAGAATGAAAGAAATGGACGTGAAACTAAATAAAGGCTAGTGTGGAGAGTCAAATGAGAATCATATGAATTCCGTTACAATACAACCAACAACCAACAAAATATATTTCAAGTAACACCTGCACCCAAACTCATGAATGATATTTTTTCTCCTTAAATGCATCATGTTTCTAATGTAAAACTGTGGCACTAAAAACCAGAGAGCATGCAGCCATATGAATAATATATCTTCAGCATGCATTCTGCATCATTATTCTAAAATTTAAATGAGGGTTAACGCTCACTGCTTTACTTCTGCAAGAGCAATTGAACATTAAATATACAACAGTCAGCTAGTGAAACTTTGATCACCACCATTTTGAAATTCAGCTCATGGTCACACTGGACCAATTTAACCCCGTCTGTCCTGCTGTTGGTCCAGATCTCCTCACAAGCAGGACTCTGGTTTGTTAAACGGGCCAGCAGGAGCGCTCCGTTTACAGCACGACTATTCACAAACAACACATCCATTACAACTCCATGATTTGTTCTGTTATACCCCCCCCCCCCAATATAGGGACACTCCCTTCATTAGTGAAATGTAACTGAGTAACCCTACCTACCCAATTTTTTGTGTTTCTGCTCCATCCGTTTACAGTCTCTGCTGTTATTTCCGACATTTCATTTTTCTGATAATATTTCTATGTATTCCATATGAAACACACAGAAATGATCTTTTCAACTTGTATGTGTGTCTATCTATATAACACAGAGTGCAGGGGTGTAACATGTGAATAATTACAAACGGCTAAATGTTGATGGTGCCACATAAAACCTTGCATCCGAGGTTTAACGATAGAGCTCCCAAGGCAGTAATTTTGACTGTTTTCAAAATTTGCAATGCAATAACTTGGTTTTAAAACAACATATGTACCAACAGGACCCTGAACTTTCCTAGATGTGTATTTTATTCTGACATTGATCATTCAAATTTCTAAACACAACAGAGATCTGAGTGTTTCTACCTAGAAATCCCATAGGCAGTTATTTTGACATTATTTGTATATAATTTGTATTATCATTAAAATATCTAAGAATAAATTGGTGGAATAGGTAAAAACACACCAGGACACTAAATTAAAACTGTAATGATTGAGTGTTTTATTTATTTAATTGACACAACATAGTTTCTCTGTAATTTACACACCCAAACTCGAACTTTAAAAGAAAAACAAATCTATATCTGTGAAATAAAAACAAATGTATTCTGCTTCAAACTAGGTTGGTGTCATCAGTAGACCATACAATGAAAATTAGTAACTATTATGAACATTCAATAACCCTGTGGTGTCTGCCAGCCAGCTGGAGACCAAGATGGCCAAGATGGTTTGCTCATGGCTCCCAATCACTCAAACTCAACACAGGTAACCTGTACTTTCCTTGTACAGCTCCCACTACCTTATGCTATTTGACAGAATTATCTTTTGCTTTATTTTTCTTACACATTTGCTTTATTTTTCTGACACAATCTCCACTTGGCACTGCCTTCTCCTCTTCACCTTCTGCTGCTCCAACAAGGGCTCTCGCACCATCATTTTGGTTTCATGTGTCCTGAGCAAAGTTCCTTTGCGAGTCGCATAATGACGTTCCTCTGTGACATCATCTTATTGGTGCATTTCTTGAACAGGATAGAAGCGTTTACCGCAGCCAGGTAAAGAATATTACGAAACATCACCAATGGCCATCATCATGTAGGGGCTTACACTGAGTATTTCCTCCCCATTTGATCAAGCACATCTACTCCAACCTTGGTTCTGTTGTGGTACTGTATGTAACAGTCTCCAGTTTAGCCTCGTGGCCACTTGTGATGTTGACAGCTGTGTGGATTGTGATTAGAATGGAGACATTTCTCCTTGGTTAGCATTGATAGATTGTTAGGGTTGTACTGTCACATTTCAGAACCTCTTTAGTGTGCAGGGCCCTTTGCTCCTCTACAGATGGAGGAAGCTCTAGTCTACTCTTATTTACTGGGCCAACCAGGCTGGTTTTCTGGGCCTTTAGTGCCTTGGATAGTTCAATAGAAGTAATGAAGTTATCAGTGGTGATATTTCCCCCCCTCAACACAAGTTACCTGTGTTGAATGGGGGAAATATCAGTGTTTGTGAGCCATAAGCAAAACAACTAGGCGTTGTAACATCAGTGTCTCCAGCTGGCTGGCAGCCATCACAGCATCATTGAATGTTCATAATAGTAAATAATTTTCATTTTTAATGTCTAATGATGACACCAATCTATTTTGAAGCAAGATAAACATGTTTTAGTTTAACAGAGATACTTTTTTTTTTATTTCACAGTTCCGAGTTTGGATGTGTAATTGCGGAGACGTTATCTTGTGTCAGTTAAATCAATAAAACACTCAATCATTATAGTTTTAATTTAGTGTCCTGGTGTGTTTTTACCTATTCCACCAATCCATTCTTGGATATTTTCAATGATAATCTCAATCATATACAAATAATATCCAAGCAGTCAAAATGACTGCCTATGGTAGTTGTAATAGTTGCAGAATTCTGGAGACTGAGGTTTAACTGGTAATTCTTTGACGCTGTGAGACTGGTCTGTTCTTTATGCTTCCATTTATTCTGAATAAATCTTTGGTCATTCTGTGATGAAACTGTAGACGGCTTGTATGTGGTAGAGGAAGAACATTAAAAGTTTACATGGATCCAGATCAAGGGATGGAGTCAGGAATTTTTTTCCTACTTTTTGGACGATGTAGGAACATTTTTGTTCAAAGTATAAATTATTCGATGGAGTATTATGACATGTGGTGGAAGAAGTAATCAGATTTAGGATAAAGGGATTTTTTTCAAATCACTAACTAATCAATTCTCTAACTAATAATACTGATACAATTTAAATTCTAGGGGTAGTTTCTACTATATAATTATGTTTTTATTTGATGCCGGTGGATGATGCTGACTATTCAACATCTCATCCTTTCGGGATAATACATTTTGCCTTGACATCGATTATAAGTAAAATAACGTTTAGCTGGAATCATCCTCTTAAAATGTATTCATGTAAATAATACCTGTACAATTCAAAAGATCCATTTGGAAGACTTAGAATTCAAAGCTGACACATCCATGTATACGTATATCATTGGTAGTAACTCCAGTTAAAGACTACATCCCAATCAGAGTCTAAACTCCATCTTCTGGAGTCACACCATTATCATCACCATCGTCATTTGGTTGGTAGTTATTCAAAATGTTACTTAAGTCACAGTAATTACTTCATGTTTTTTGTCAGCGTTGACATTTCCGTGAATCCTATAACTTTTAAAATTCTGGATCAACAGATTTGGAACATTATTTCAGCCACACAATGGGCCCGTAATGAGCCTGGGCCATTTTGCCGCACAAAATAACTACTCACTCACACACTCATACCTAGAGACAATTTGAAACAAGTTTGAACCAAGACAATTTGAATCAAGTCACCTAAGCTGCTTGTTTTGGGATGTGGCAGGAAGTTGGAGAACCTGGAGATAATCCACACAGACCCGGGAAAAACAAGCAATCTCCACACAGAATGGAACCAAACCCAGAACCTTCTTGATGTGAGGCAGCAGCGCTACCCACTAATGTCCATACTACTACTACTACTACTACTACTACTGCTTCTTCCACTACTACTACTACTACTACTACTACTACTACTACTACTACTACAACAACTACTACTACTACTAATAATAATAATAATAAATGCTCGAGAGACAAAAAAAACCACATTGTCATCCAGATTTTCTTCATAATCTAAACACCTCTTTCAAAGGTGAACTATTAAGCTAACAAATAAACAGACAGACAGACGGTCAGACAGACAGACAGAAGACAGATGGTGAAGAAAACATATCTTTCTTGTCAGAGGTAATTTTTCCTAATTTTGCCCTGCAGGGGTTCCATAGCTAAGCTCTGTAACAGTGTGTTGACACCGTAGCTCAGTAATGGAGCTTTTCTACCTACATAAGTGAGCCTATCACTGCCTGCAGGTGTCTAAGGACGAGCTAACGTTTCTATGGAAGAAGTCAGTAGCAGCTTAACAGCCTAGTGCAGGTTTTCCTGCATTAGTATACTGCAGAGAGCACAGGAGTCAACTGAATAAATGAGATGGTGGAGACATGTTATCCACCAATTGATTATATGTCACTTGACAAGGTCAAATATTTTAACCAAGATGCTTGAAGTCTCAGAATGCTCAGCATAGCAAACAGTTGTGTGTTCTCTGCTGGCCGGCGGCTGCTTGCACAGCTAGAAATGAACGAGACACCTGGGACGACTTAAAGGGGAGCGCTCCGGCCTGAATTAGCAGCTCAGCCAAGGAGCAGCTGCATATGTAGGATGTTTGGAATCAGTTGGATCTACAAAGAACATGAAGCTCCGCAGAAACATATTAAAGCCAGGAAATAAGGAGGACACATTTTCATAGAAGCAGAAATTGAATCGCTCTGAAGCTCATTAAATCATATGCATAAAATTAACAACCATCGTTGCTGTTTGTGTTGACAAACAGTGCGCTGTTCAGTTTTTTCTCTCCTCTCTTATGGCGAGCACATGAACAGAAATGCCGGTTCTTATTAGAGCTGCAAATCCAAAAATAATTTTGCTTATAAAATAATGAATCATTATGTCATTGACTGAAAGACATAACACTATACACCTACTGGTTCTCCTTCGCTGAAATATTTTCCCATTCTGAAGTTGATACTGGAGTTAAAGTTGATGTGTGTTGGAAACATTATCCCATAGCTTCTATAAGTATAGTTACCACTAATTTTGATTAACGTTATTCCGTTTATATGATAACCTACTGCAGTATGATGTTAGACAAGAAGAGCAAGGAAAAACAACAATATATGAGGTAGTAAGTGGATTTTGTGGCTATAAATATTTCCACACACAGGAGCAAAAGAATGAGGTAAAATAAAAATAACACCTCAATAAATAATGGCTGAGTAGTTAATTTGTTTAATGAGGAGAAGCCTCAAAAACATCTGGGATCTGTCTTTAATCGTGATCCACAACAACATTTTATAGATTGTCTCCCTGTCCTTTTTTGTGTTTAATAGTGCTGACAGACTAACAAACCCTCTAACAGACGTGTGTGGTGACACGTTCTCCTGGAGGTGGAGACCCTGGTAAAATCACATTTCCTCCTGTCCTTGTGTGTTGAAATCCTGAGGCAGGGTGTGTCAGCCCTGGGATGGGCTGACACACCCAAAGGCACACTGATATACTGTATGCAGCGACTTTAACACACTTCAACACACTGATGATTTTCAGTAATATTCGCCCATTTGTGTGTGTGTGTGTGTGTGTGGTTTTTTTTTTCCATATGATGAATCAAGTTCTCCGGGTCTTTGATTCAAGCTGGTTATTTATTTGTTCTTGTTTAGCTTTCTGCTGTTGAGTTCCTCTTTGTGATATGTCACAGTCAGCATTAGTTACTATTACTAATCCTGTCATCAGTTTACGGTTTATGGCGCTGGGACATAACGACACACATCAACAAATGGTTTCAGAAAAGCAGCATGAAAAGGTAAATGATTTCTTTGTGCTGACATAAAAATAAGAATGTGTTGTGTGCTTGGTGAAGCTCCACCTCGTATCATCATTATTAAAATTACAATGGCAGATAAACCTAAAATGTGACCGTTTGAAGAGGTGTAATCATTCAGAGGTGCAGTTGTGTGTCTCCTTCCCGACTTAACACCTGAAACTGTAGCTCAGATGTGTGAAGTGCTCTGAAACTATAGCTGGGTGTGATTACCAGTCAAATTAAATCTGAGATGTCAGTTACACGTGTCAGTGCTTCTACTCCCACGCCTGGCGGCTTGGAGGGAGTGACAGGATGGCTGTTGATTATTTTCCTGTGTAAAACAGAGTCGGTGTCAAACAGCTCGTGTTTGCAATCCTCTCATCTTTGTCTAATTCTTTTAGAACGTGAGCCGTGTGATCGTAGAAATGATTCCTGCATTCAGTTTTTACCATGAGAATAAGTTAAACCATAAACTCAGAGATTACTCTCTGAAGGATTATGGGGCAACACACATTTCTTCTTTCAAATCTGCTAAATACCTTCACCCTGATTGTGTCAACACCCCTCCATCCACGTTGGCTGTTATCACTAAGCTGCCTTAATTTCTCATAAAAAAGCAGAGCATTCAAAGTCCTGTCAGGAGGCTGTCTGGACACAACAAATGTATACTAGTGGACACCAATAGACATCTGACTGTCCCCAGGAGACCTGAGGCCTGTACCATAAAGCTTGATGAACCTAGCCAGGCTTCCTCTTACTTACCTGGCTTCACTTACTGAGACATCCGCCCTCCGGATTTTGGGTACCATAAAGCTGGCTATCAACTCACTAATTCAATTCAGGCTTGTCCACTCTAGATCTGTGTGCTCACATAAAAAAGGGCGGAGGTTGCTGCATGTGATCAATCACAAACATGCAACAAACCGGCCCAAGCCGCATATTTCTCAACGGAGGAGCAAACACTAATAATTAATAAATAAGAGCAATACAAATCAATAATCCAGGCAAAAAGCAACACAGTAGCAGCTGCCAAACGGCGCAAGGATTGCTGGTACAAAATCGCGGACTGTGTCAATGCGGAAGTTAGTTCCATTCTAATATTACTTCCCCACTATGACTGCACTTGTATATCTTACTACAGTAACATTTGTGTGTTCCATTAATGTATGTGTGTACGACATTTTCCGTTATGGCATGTGATTATAGCCCCCGCGACTGTATGAATAGCTCTACATACTGTGTTCTTTCGAGGTTTTCAGCATCGCCAACAGAATACATAAAAGTACCTATGAATGAATGAATCAATCCATGATTTGCTTGAACAATGAATTGATTAATGGCATTTTATCTGTGGATTGCTTGTAACCCATCCAATGAGGGATTTAAGGACATCATAATAATTACGAACATCACTAAGGAATATATTAACTGTGGCAAAGAACCTCAGTGCAAAGCACCGTGTGCGGGACTGTCAGCGCGGGGTTGCGGTGCGTTCCATTACTGATGTAAGGCTCCAGCAGCTGACAGATGTAATGTAATCCCTCTCCCCAAAACCTCTACCTTTCGTACAGTTCAGGCAATTCGAACGGATTACAGCGATCTCTAAATATTCCCTCGCGCCTGAGCGCTCTTCGCACAAGCTGTGCACCAAGATCCACCGGGTTCTCATAAAACGGACAGCCCATTTTCCAAGAGAACTGATTGGTCAGTAGGTGGGGCTGTTATACCCGCTGAGCTCTGATTGGTCAGTAGGTGGGGCTGTTATAACTGCTGAGCTCTTATCCTGAATTTATCCTACGTCAGAGCAGGTTAGGTGTTCAGCATAGGTTACCGTGACAACATAGCCTGATAGAAAGTCAGCCACCTTTATGGTACCGAAAAGCCAGGGTTAAGCCTGAACTTATCTCGCTAAACCGTAATCCAGCTTTATGGTACAGGCCTCTGGAGATGGAGCTTTGTTTAAGGAAACTTACTGAATGGTTTTCAAAAGATTTTAAAATATCCTTCAACTTTAGTACAGTATATAACTAGAACTTCATGTCTGGAGGCAAACGTTAAACCCATGAATGATTTGCCTTGGACTTCTGCACTGCTTTCAAATGCTGATTTTAATGCACGCTCTTTTTAAATTAGTTCAATGATTATTCTCTATTTAACTCCACCGGTATTGCAGTTTATTTCTACAGTATTTCTTATGTCGTCTTCATCTTTATACTAACTGTACTGTCTGTTCATATGAAGCTTTTGTAAATGATTTGTAAAGGCTCGACTGGTCTTTGTTTCTTTTTTGCAAAAGTTATTAGTGAGAGAGCTCCACATGAGTTAAATAATATCAGATTAGCCTCTCTTTTGTAAAGCTTTGTTGTGTTTCTGTGGTTACATGTAAAGCTGAACATGAATCAATTAAACACAACTAGTTTCAATTTCAGCTTCAAATAAAGTTCACCTTAATTCTAAAGAATCCTATTTGAGCTGTTTCCATGTTTTGTCATCTCAATGACACAAAACCTTGTTAGGTGGATGTTTTGTGAGACTGTTGTGCTTTGGATGAACAGGCTATCAGAGTATTATAGACTTAATCCTGCCAGGATGTGATGGGCTGCATCTCATAAAGGGTTCAGTCTTTATGAATCCTTCTGCTTTTTAAACATTTGAGATACAATCAGGTTTCAAGCTTTTGTTTGTCAAACTTCTGTGTGACTGCATCAATTTTCATTCCTCCTGCTGTAATTTAACTTCTTGGGTTGTCTGGCTTATGTATAAACTCATATTAACAACAACATTCATGGTTATCACCATTTAGTACAGAGATAAGATAACACTTATACTTCCTTTCTCCGTGGTGGAGACTCTCCTGAGAGGGATTCACAGATTCATGAGTCAGATGAATTTCCAGGGATGAGATTATTCTATGGTTCAGATTCTCTCAAATGTGATGAAGTCTGATTATACACAAGTTAGCACCTTTTAAAAATGTCACAAAAACATCCAAACTAGAATGGGATATCTTTCTCAGTATTTAGTCTTAAAAGGTTTCCATTTTAAATTAGAAATCACCTGGTAGTCCAGTTTTTAAGACCTGTTCACCAAGGGGACATGTTCTAAAGCAGAAACTGATTCTAGCTCCAGGCAGCTGAATGAATCAGGAGCTGCAGATGTCCACCATCCAGCCTCCTGTTCCACTCAGGCTATGGACCGTTTCCTCCACTGAGGGGCAGAATATGATCACTGATCATCTGCGTTCTCTGCACCAGCCTAATGCAGCCTGGGTAATCACATTCAAATGAACAGATTATGTTAGACGGAAGGAATAATGGATGGACACAAAGGATAGCTGATTGTTTTAGACATTCATGCTCACATTTGTTATCTAAATCATTAATTAAAATGTAATTAATGAAAAAAAAATCTGGTGGTCAGTTCAGCATATTAATTTCAATATATAAGATATGAATAATAAGTAGTAACACCAGCATGACTAGAGGTATGTACGTTTTTTTTTTAAAAAAGTGAAATGGTAAAGGATAACAGAAATCAAAACAGGTCAAATAATTTTTATTCATAATGTATGACTACCAGAAATGTTTGTTACTGAGACAATCTGCCATTGTAACAGCACTGGTTGTATTCTGGTCTGGACCCAGCCTGTCAAATCGGGATGTTCTTGTATTCATCCCTCAGAACACTTCACAAGTCCAAACAACCTCTGTCTTTGAGTGTTCGGATTAGCGAGCTTCTATTGAACATGAGCTGTGAGGCGGCTAACCCTTTCTGTGATACCTATCTGAGGTTGAGCTCAGCACTTTCCTCATTAATTTCCCACTTATTCGCAGAGTTGGATGTGATATTTCAGAGATTTGAGCATGCAGGGCACAGGTTAGGCACAATTATGCTGACGGAGCTCCTTTACAGCTATGTTCAATGAAATCTGCAGTATAGGATTATACACTCTGAAAGTTATAGAGTGATTAACCTTCGATTCTGTTTCTCTAGTGATCTCTAGGAGGCAAATCTTGTTACATTTATCTACCTGAAAAATGACCTTCAGAATGAAAGATTGAGTGTTCCGCTGTTTTCTTCTGGTACTATTGAAGCATTTGTTTTCTTGGTTCAAACTCTTCCTTAAACTGCGTACTACCATGATGCCATTCGGCCATATTGGTCCCTTGTGTTTCTTCACCACAGGTGGCGCTATGGGGTTTGTTGACGAATGCATCAACTCTTTACAATGTCTCATGTTAGTGTATTACATATAAAGTATCTGTCACCCCTTCACAAAGGAGACAACATTAAGTTACCTGCTAGCTCATCAACAAACATGTTTACTTCACTGCCATGTGTTTAAAATATCCGATGTCCTCATCTCAAGAACAAATCTACAACATACAGACATCCTGCCAAGGCTGTACAGTTGTGAAAGTGTTTATCTCCACTGTTAACATTTGTAAGACAGAACAGATTTTTTTTTTTAAAGTCATAATTTATATTAGTATAGGTTTTTGTATGGGATTTTGTAGGCATGCGCCCTATTCTGGGTTCATTCAAAAAAAGATATTGTTATGACCTTTCTACATTTAATAAAATATTATAGTAAGTGCTACAAAATATTTTTGTTCAAATATTGGTGGAAATATTGATTTAATAAATCATGTTCTCACCGTGTCTGAGCAGGTTCTCTCCAGGTTCTTCAGCTTCCTCCCACCTCCAAAAACATGTGCTTCAGGTGAACTGGCCAGTCCCAAACTGACCGCAATGAGTGTGTGCGTGTGTGTTTGTCTGTGTCTGCGTGTGGTTCCGTGGTGCAATGGTGTCACGCCCGGAGTGTACCCTGAGTGTCACCTGAGATAGGCACCAGCACCCCGCAACAGCGGATGAAGCGAGTTTAGTAGATGAATGAATGAAAAATTAAATAAAAGTAAGAAATGTATTGATATATATGTTTAATTTACAGATTGGCTGATCATTACAGTATGCAGACAGTATTGGATCAGTTGTGACACAAAAGAAAAAACTCATTAACTTCAGACTTTAAGAACTAGTAGAAATTTCTCACTTTCCTCAAGGAAGTTCCTGGTAAACAACGACACAAGGGACACAATGAAAACCTACACGACACCTGAAACACTTGTTTGTATCAGGAAGTGAAATAAAGTAAGCTTTAAATTTTCACTTGATGTGTTGGATCACTTCTTCAGGTCATTGCCAGCTGCTGCACCTTCAGTCAGCTACGTGTTCCTTTCCTAACAGGATAGCAAAAAAAAAATCCTGTTAGTCTGCTAATGATTTAAGGAAATAATGAAAGCTCAAATAGTGTGGTTGTTAGGAATCATTCAATTAACCAAACACTAGGCCCTCCTTTAATGATCACAATGAATTATATTTAACACTTTTATAATTGTATGTCTTTAATTACAATAACCGTTCATCTGTTTTTACCCAAATGCAGCATGATTGATGAAGCCACTCAGGGTATTTGTATTGTATTTCTCTTGTGTTTGTAAATCAACGTGGCACAAAGTGGGCTCACAATGTCAGCCACTCCTTTCTCACCCCTCCAAGAAAGGACATTTCTGGATCCCTTTGATTTGGTCCGATTTGTTTTGATGTGAAGAGCGAGTGGTTTTTAAAATCTCCTTAACTCCCCAGGCCCGTCCCCGTTCCCCACAGGGCTAATGACCATAGCCTGGCCTGTGCTGAATAATACAGATGCTTGAAAGGTGAAAGTGGGGAGGAGGGCAAAGGTTTAGACATGGGCGCTCCCTCTACAGTACGCCTCCATTGATAAGATTGTATTAATTGGTATGAATAAAGAAGGTTTCTCCCTCTCCTTGTATACATTTACCATTATACTCATTAGCTTCCCATTGCCTCCCAGCGAGTTTCTCCTTCACATCCTCCGGGGTCTCCTGGGAGGCAATTTGCATCTCTCCATGGTGTCTCTCTGGGGTTATTGAGGAAATATTAGCCCCTTTTCTTCTGTGGCCCACCCTTTGATTTATTTGGAGCTGGAGCTGATAGAGTGGCACTCACATGTTAATGACTGGTGCTGATACAGGCCCCTGGTGTAAGGCGACTCATTGATCCGGGTTGAAAAGGTACAATTGACAAGCGGTACTGAATAATCGCCTTACACGAGTCAGCGTGTGTAGGTGTGTGTGTGTGTGTGTGTGTTTGTGTGTGTGTCTGTGTGTGTGTGTGTGTATGTCTGTGTGTGGACCTTGGGAAATGACAAGGGAATCCCGCTGCTGTCAAGGCTACGGTGCTCAAGCTGTCCACTTTCCCTGATGGAGTTGGATAAATAGTCTTTTGATGGCCTCTGAATTCCTTGTGACTTTTTGACAGCCACAGTTTTCTGCTCTGAGTCTCACTTCTCTCTTATTCACCAGAGGCTCTGCTGTTCGTGTCATCTGTTTGACCCTTTCGTGATCACAGTGCTGCTTATTTTAGCCACGTCTAAAACCAATCAGAGGCTACAAACAAACAACGCTATAAATCCAGTGTCTGCTGTGAATTGTTGTCCTTGTTTAATTATAGAATTCATCGGCCGGCTCCTCCTAATTTTATTCGTGGTGAAAACTCTAATACTATGTTTTAAAGAAGATAATGAGGATTACTTCCTAACACCTGCAGTATCTATATCTATATCTACAGCTATATCTTTGAGCTCACTGATATGTACCTGTCCTCAATCTGAGAGCGGTTTGACACTGACTTTTTCATCTGAATGGTCACATGCCTGCAGCATTGCAGAAACAACCGAGTTTGATCCATATTTCATTTTCTCCCACGTGAACCAAGCGCATCTAATCATAGTAACAACTTCTGCCGTGCTCGGTATTTGTATACTTTCAGCAATATGGTAATAATAACATTTAATGAAAGTCAACATCCTAACTGCCACTAAATCAAAATACCCGCCACCCCGATTGCTGCATCCTCTCCGCATACTTACACAGATTAGAGGTTATGTATATCAATTGCGCAGCTCATGCATACTGTTATGAAGCAGAAATGCAAGAAATGGAAATGTGCCATTTCAACGAGACGACACAGCTTGCCAAAAGCGGGCAAGTGGGTAGTGCTTGTGGTGATGGTCGGGTTTGTTTTCCTCTCAGTGTCGGGAGATGAGAAGTCGTGTATCTAAACAGAGCAGATCGGATGTTTATGAGAGCCATCTGCTTGGCAGCCCTCCTGTGCCCACTGCCCTCCTCAACGTGAGAGCAGCCTCATTAAAATGGTCACATGCCTGAGAAATTTCTGACTGCTGCTTTTTTCCCCCTCCTCCTAGTCTTCCTCCCGTTAAAAGGAGTAGAGTTTAAAACTAACAAAGCCTTGGGAAATCCCCATCAGACATCCCTCCCTTAATCCATTTAATTTTGAAAGGTATTGTTTAAAGCTTTAAAGTTTATATCGTTTAATCCCCCTCCAACACTACGGGCAGCAAATGAGGCCGTGTCAGCAGCTTGAACAGATATAATCTACTCCACACAACAGAAAATCCTCCTTCAAGACAAGGTTGCATGGGTTTCCTGTGAACTCTCTGTTTGATGTTTCTACCTGCTATTGAACATGACTTCTGTCTTAACCCAACTGTCACTCGCTCCCTGTCCCCTTTTATCACTCCCAATGTTCTCGGTTCACCTTTTTTCATCACTAAATCTACCGTCACCATTTCACTTTTTTCCCCCTTTTGCAGGCAGGGGAGCAAAGAGAAGTTAGTTGCGTGAAGGTGTGAAAACTGTTATTAAGATTGTTAATTGAAGCAATATGAACAATTTGTATGAAATAATCTCCGCAGCCAATTAGGTTAGCAGGAAGACAGAAGACAGGGAGTCCTTCCGTAACAACGTCCACCACCTGATCTCCTACATTCTGTAAGTACGATGAAGCTTTTCAGTTTGCAAAACATTTCTGGAATTTTATATCCAGACATTTTTAAAAAAAATCAGAATGATCTGTTCTTTATCGCTGCACTGTTATTGAGAGTAAAACCCAAAAGTATACTAAAATATTCCATACAACAACAAAAAATGCACTCAACTATCATTGAAATTTATATTTACTTCTGTTATTTCTATTATTTATATCTCCTCTTCATGATTTTGTGTGTTACATGACAATTGAACCACTGGTGACGACAGATGGAATGAGCGGGTGGGATGGTTCGGCCACGATGAAGGTGTGACCTTTGACATGGAGTTGTTTTGGATGGATAACAAGATGACCAATCCTTATTAAACATTTTTCTTCTTATGTCAGAGAGCCTATAATGGATCTTTTCAGATTGTGACATTTGACAAGAACTTGTAAAAAACTTCTCTTTTAATTAATAATTAATGGCAGCTAATTTTTCCTTTTTTAAAATTTGTTTAGAATGATAGAGTGAACCATGAATATGTGGTTATTAGCGTTACTTTGTTCATCATTTACTCTTAAAACACTGTTTTATTTGTAACATGCCACCTATGGTGCTCATATGTTGTCCTTCAGTGTATAATTTGAGTAATGTAACTCCAACATATATTTTCACTGAAGCATTAAATTATATTGTTTAGTTATCAAAGTCTTTATGTAATTACATTTGTGCAATTCAGGATGACAGGGCTGATAGTGTCTGCACAAGACGCTGCCATACATAATCACAGCCAAAATCCCATTAGGGGGAATGGAGGCCATTATTATGGAAATGACCTTTGGGTGACAAGAAGTGAGTGGGATAAAAGAGTATGTAATCCACACAAAGACACTGTGTGCTTCATTTTCTCCTGTGAAAATTTAAGACATTTGAAATCTTTTTTAATACCTATATACAGCATTTTGCCAAATAATGCTGCTGTATCGTTGATGGATACTGTGGATAGAATTGCAAGAATAATATTGTAAGTGAAAAACAGCGTTTTTTTTCCTGCTGTGGCACCTTCACAGAGAGAGCGTCCAGACTGTGGGATTACAGGAGCATCAAGTCGAGTCTTTGTGTTTGTCTTGAGCCACACTTTGATACTCTCACACTTCAGGCTGGTAGCTTCATAAATTCACATTGTGTCAAATAAATCAATAGATCCCATTAGCTGAGGAAGTTGTGTAGTTCAGTACTTGAGGGACAGTGGTTCCACTTGTTTAGACATTTCTACAGCAAAGGCGATGGCAGAGGAAGAGAAGGTTGGCTGTTGATACACACAGACAGATTCCAGCAGTTGAAATGGTTTGGCTGACTGGTGCCAGTTGGTTTCTGGCATTGTTTCCTCGATGATGCCAGCCTGGGTCTTCAGCTGAACTGGAAGGAGGAATCTGCTCAGACATTCACAGTCATACGAGCCTTCAGCGCCAGATTCTCCCTCTTCAATCTCTTCATTGTAGCAGCCTCAACACTTAAAGTTGAGTATTGTTTTTACTTGTATGAGATCATGGAATCATAAACATATGATCATAAACAACAACAGAGTGAACATTTTGTTACTTTTCATGGCATACCCTTAGTTACTGGGTTTAGACTAACAATTATTTTGACTGCATCTTTGTTCAAATTTGTCAGAAATTTGTCAAATTAAAAAACACAAGTTATTCAAGGGGGCGGCACGGTGGTGCAGCGGGTAGCACTGTCGCTGCACAGCAAGGCGGTTCCGGGTTTGAGTCCCGCTCTGTGTGGAGTTTGCATGTTCTCCCTGTGTGGGTGGGTTCCTCTCCAGGTTCTCCGGTTTCCTCCCACATCCAAAAACATGCACTTCAGGTTAATTGACCACACTCATAGAAATGACTGTGTGTGTTTATGTTTAGCTCCACGGCGCACTGGCGTCGCGCCCGGAGTTTCCCCGCCTCATGCCCTAAGACAGGCTGGGACAGGCTCCAGCTCCCTGCACAAGCGGATGAAGCAGGTTGAGAAAATGAATGAATGAATGAATGAAGTTGTTCAAGTTATTCACAACATTTTCCATTTAAAGCTAGAATGGGATTCAGTACAACTTGTACCAGAATCCCAGGTCTGTCTTTCACACGCCTCTTAATCTCAAAGCCCACCCCTTTACAAAGTTTCATGGAAATTGCTTTAGTAATTTTGTGACTTGAGAAAATGTTGAGAAAATAAACACTGAAGCTTGATGGCTTCTTTTTAAAAATCCTTCCCTATCCAACCAGGTTTGTGAGGAATCCACCTGTATTTCTTATTAAAAACCAAACCAAACACTAAAAGGACACCCCAAGAGTTCCCATCTCCAAAAGGGCTGCAAAATATTTTTGGGATCCTTAAACAGACTCACCTTTTCATTCCGTGACCTGCCAACAGCATCTGAAATTCAATAAGAAGTTATTATAATAATAGTTTTGCTAACTGACACTTGCAATTGACATCTAAACTGCGTGGCAGAGGTAATGATGGCAGGATGAAAGAGGAGAAGGCTCCAGATGCACTGAGCCAGACTCAAAGCCATGCTGATGTGAGGACATGGCAGACGTCCCAGCCCGACAACTACCAAAGCAACCTGCAGGAGATCAATAACATGTATTCCTTTCAATCAGCTGATTTTTACAATTTCAAGTTTTCATTTTTGGTTTTTTACTTTAGTACAGGTGACACGGTGGTACAGTGGGGACACAGCAAGGCGTTTACGGGTTTGGGTCCCGCTCCCTGTGGTGTTTGCATGCTGTCCCCGTGTCTGCGTGGGTTCTCTCCGGGTTCCGGGTCCCACCCCCCAAAAACATGCACTTCAGGTTAATTGGCCGGTCCCAACTTGACCATAGGAATGAGTGAGTGTGTGTGCGTAAGGTTGTCTCTGTCTCTGTGGCTCCGTGGTGCACTGGCGTTGTGCCCAGAGTTTCCCCTGCCTCACGCCCTGAGCCAGCTGGGACAGACTCCAGCTTCCTGCAACAGCGGATAAAGCGGTGAAAGCAGAAAAAGTTTAGTACATACAAAAATCCAAAGCAATCAAAAACAGAAGCCCCCAAATAATTGTAGTTGTGTCAGGTTTAGTTGACACTAAATTACACTTCTGTCTATTTTTTACATATGGCACCACACTGACATGTGTTTGAAATTTTTGTCCATAGCATTCACCAGCTGAGCATGACAGGAACAGAGTATCAGAAAACAGCAATGTATATATTGGCTTTGTGTTACTGTGCTTATATAACTGAAGGGGTCAATAATTCATGTTGTACATGTACAGATTCAAAGGGGAAGTTACATTTTTAATAATTATTTATTTGCATATTTAGTCATTTATTTTTACAATTTTGTACTGCTTTGATTGTGTAAACTTTTCGTGAGATAAGAGATGTATGGTGTACCCTTTATACATTTAATATAGATGGAAAAAAACACTACTCAGAGACATAGTGTGTTTTAAATTAAGAGCTTAATATATTTCTTTCTGTTGGTGTTACAACCCAGCTTGTTAAAAAATTGTAATGAGAAGAAAGATGAAAAAGGGATAAAATAAAAATATTTAATAAACCAAAGATTGGTTTAATCTTGCACAGAGGGAAGCTTTTTACAATAAACAAAAGGGCCAAAGAATGCTGCTCAAACAAACAACGGAATATAACCAAAAGAGGACTGCCCAATTCATCTATGAATTAAAAGTGAAGTGAAAACAAAACTGACACAGTTCTCTAATTACAGTTGTAAAAAAAAAAGTGGTGAGCAGCACCGCTACTTCTAATGGCTAACACAATCAAATAACTGCCTACAATCAATGGGTGACTAACTTGGATCACTCTTTCACAATGTGGTCACAAACATGGTCATAACACAGCCACCATGTCTGAAATCAACCGTCAACATTTCAGAAGTATCAAAAAAAGGAAAACTCTAGGTTACATAAACGTTAATCTGAGGAGACAAAAGATGAAACTAATTTGTTTGTATTGCATTTTAATATATTGTAAGTAGTAATACTGTATGTACTTGTATTAAGGCTACACAGGAAGCATAGACAACATTCAGTATTTAAAAAATAAAGCTGTTTTACTGGACAGCATCATATTGTTCATGTGTCTGACTGCACTGCCTTAGAATTGGTGTAGTTTTGAGAAATATGATTTACAGGCAGGAAAAAGAAAAGTAAAAGTCAAACACTGTTCAACACCAATATAAGACTTTCTCGTGTGCTTTCTATTGTCTATGATGACCCTTGTCCTGAATATCACGCACCTCATTGAAAAATCAGGTTTGTGTCTTGGGAAAAATACCAGATAGGAGTAAAATCTCATAGCAGATTGATCTGCCCGTACAGCTTAACTTGTTAAAGCTCATAATCCCAGTAAATATCTGCAGGCAAGGCAAAGTCAGCCTTTTAACATTGACTAAATGAAGTAAATAGAAGCAGATGAATTTTTAAAAATTCTATTTTTGTTGAACCCCTGTTCGTTATATATAGAAGCAGGCTGTGTGAGTTGGCTGCTAATGAGGCTTACACATTTAAAGCAAGATATTTTGATGGTTTTGCCACCCTGCCGTTTGGGGGTAACAGTGAAGTTTGCTTTAAATACAGACCGTCTGTTCCCCTTTCGAACCTCTAACACCACAACAGATGGAGTGAGTATGGAGCTCGGAAGGTTTTACCTCTAAGGTGGTAACAGTGAAGCCACTCATTAACACTGAATTTACCACTTCGTTAGCAACGCTGCTTCCTGTAGAGAGAGACCTACCCAGGATGTCAGATCGACAGAGCAAACGCTTCAAACTAAACCCACTCTGGACAGCATGGTATAATCTCTTATATATACACTTATAATTGTTTCATGAATATAAATCTATTTGATGACTTTCTTGTACCCACATGTAGTATTTTTGTATATGTATGCATAGAGGCATATGTTCTTTGTTTGGGTCTGTGTTTGTGTTTTAGACAGATTGTGTGCCTGCCAATTTGTCAGGATTCAAGTAACAACAGTCTCATGCTGCGATCTGTGTTGGCACCATCATGGAGTGATAAGACACAACATGATCTCATTGGAGGTGTACTTTGTTCCCATGGAAATTGGTCAATTTTAGCAGACAACTGAAAACTTTATGTGGCAAAGCAGGAAGGTTTTATCCCAGAGGTACGCTCACATAATTAAGCATCCTCACCAGGGTATTCAGGGCTAACAGCAGGGTTTGTTGTGAATAGAGATAGTGGAAAAGGGTGTTGGAAAATCACAATGCAGTGAGGAATACTGCCTGTCACATTTTACGGGGAATAGCCCGAAGAACATATTTTAACAACAAATTATCATCAAGATTTTACTCTACTTGTTGTGTAAAGAGCTTAATTTTGTGATTGCATTTATTCTCTTTTCGAACTCTCTTCAGATGGTGCAACTCTTCCTTTTGAATAAAGGAACAATGCTTGGCAGACGCTACTTGGCTTGTTTGATTTGATATAAAATTGATTGAGATCTAACAATTTAAAAAAAAATTCTTTTATGCGTCAGAAAGAATTGCTGGTATGACTGATCTGAAGCTAAACGCACACAAGGACAAAGACACAGCATTTGTGTCTGACAGCCCAGGTCGTACTCAGGAGCCATTACAGAGTCACACATTTCCCCTGAAGAACAATGCTGCAGGTCTGTCCTCAGATGAACACGAAAACCCTTTAAATGGAACCCAGCCGAATCCATTTGTATACAGCAGTGTCCCTGCTGTTCCCCATGCAGGCAATTCATTGCCTTCAGGACCACTTGTTAATGGACCTGGTTCACACCCCACCTCAGAGGTGCACTATGTCCTGAACAAAGGCACTGTTTTATCCAACAATGTCCTGGATGCCGTATGGCAAGCAGAGAAGGACACAAGCCCTGAGGTGTTACCACCACCTAGTGAGCTTCAATCAGATGCTTGGAAGAAAACAGCGGGTCCCATCAAAAAAACACAAAAAAAAAAAAAACACCGGCCACACAACCAGGTGTCAACACGTCACTGTCTAACTCGACACAGAATGAGACTAAACTGGCCCATTCCACTGTCAGGTGACGGAGCAGAGTAAACGTACATTAGCTAGACTTTGACAAAAGAAAACAAGATCTCAACGGGATGTAGAATGCTCAGAAAGTTCCTTGGATGATTATGATGATGCTGAAGCAATAAGATGGGATTCAACAAGAGGATGGAGGCAGAAGGCTGGTGACCAAAGTGGAGAAACACAATACACATGTAAACAGTATGTCAGGCTGTCTGGAAGAGGTTAAAACTGCTTGAATCACACTCGCACACACTTTTCTTTCTGCATAGGTTACTGATGTTTGTAACAAAGATGATTCTCTGGGCACACAGTCTGATTTGAAATATTCTGCTGTGCTCGTCATTGGTTTTTCTAGGAATACAGCTTCAAACTCTGAACTCAGTATTTTTAGCACAACAATTGAAGACTGTAATGAGAAGAATGACCCTGAAGATGACGGATCAGTCGAAGACAGAACCAGTTGAGAAACATCCACTATTCTTTTCAGGCAAAATGTGCACGGATAAATTCAAAGTGAAAATAAATTTCCATAGACATATGATGTATCATTTAAGCAAGAATAATCAGGTGAACAGTGGGAATGTTTCGCTTCCTTTCCATGCAAGGAATGTGGGCGTTTGTTCTGTGACAGCAGCTCCTTCATGAAGCATATCATTACTCAGACAGGCTGCAAAAATTTATAGAAGAAATCCAAGGTCTCAAAAACCTGAATTTGAATACAGGAAGAGCCACAAAGGTGTATTTTGGTTGTATTTGTCCAAACATCTTTGTCCATTTTGTCAAAATGATAACCTCAAACTCTGAAGCAAGTCACTACATTCCACTGACACAGCAGCAATGGAAATGTTGCACAACTAAACTCACACCAGATTTGATGCACAGAAAAGCTCTAATGATGAAGACATTTAAAAGTGTGACATCTTTTTTTTCAACAGTAACCACCACCTGAATTGGGAAAATGTAAAAAACATATAATATGGCAATTATAAAAGGTTTAATGACTACCTTAACTCCAAGCTAAAGCTATATCTGTCAGGTTTGGGAGAAACAACCCATTCCCCCTCTTCGCAGGTATAAAGTGAGTCATTTACATTCAAAAGTCCAATGACATCCCTGTTATTACTCCTCTGACAGTGATGACAATAATTACTGCAAGGCTGTTGGTGGCTCAAAACAAGCAAACTGTTCTGATGTTTTGCTACTATCCAAAAATCTTAATTAGACCCGATGTGTCAGTGAAACAAGAACATCCTGACAAGACGAGTTTAGAAGCAAAAGCAAAGCAACATTCTCCAGCAGTGAGGAAATGTTCCGCATCCTGCCTTGATACTATTGACAGTTTGAATTGTAATACAGGCAATCCTCAATTTACGAACATTCGACTTAATAACATTCAGAGATACAAACGCGCGGTTTACCGTAGAGTGGATCGTCGACATCAACAGCTGACTCTGTTGTTGGATTTGCTTAAAAAACAGTCAGCAGCTGATTTTGACGATCCGTAGAGGGGATCATCAACATCAACAGTGGAGAATTCTTTGAAGTGTTTTCTTCTTCTTCTCCTCCTGGATTAAATTACAAGGAGTAAAAGTTTACCATAGAAGTGGTATTCAAAGCAATCACATTAATCACGAGTGACGCTTAACGGTAGAAATTGGCGTCATAAGTACATATTTTAATATGATATTAAATGTTTTTATTTGTATTTGTTGTACAGTCAACATGATATTATGTTCCTTTACCGGTTTTCTACTGATTTTAAGAGTCCAGTATTTGTGGCTGACAGACGTTAAGTCTCGTATGTCGCCATCTTGTCTTTAGCTGCTTCTTCCACGTTACGGGTAAGGGGGGTTGATACGGGCTAATAATATGACATATGACATAGCTGTTTAAGTCACAAAGTCAATATGACATTATATGTTTTTACACTTATTTCTTGTACAGTAACATGATATTATGTGCTTTCAATAGTTTTGTAGTGATGTTAATATTTGTGACAGAGACATAATTTTGAATGAATTGATGCACACGTGGGCGGCACGGTGGTGCAATGGGTAGTGCTGTTGCCACACAACAAGGCAGCTCCGGGTTCGACTCTGTGCAGAGTTTGCATGTTCTCCCCGTGTCTGCGTGGGTTCCCTGCGGGTTCTCCGGCTTCCTCCCACCTCCAAAAAGCATGCGCTTCAGGTTAATTGGCTGTTCCAAATCGCCCGTAGGAGTGAGTGTGTGCCTGTGTGGTTGTCTGTGTCTCTGTGTGGCTCTGCGGTGCACTGGCGTCACGCCTGGAGTTTCCCCCGCTTCACGCCCTATGCCAGCTGGGATAGGCTCCAGCACCCCGTGACCCGCTGCGGCGGATAAAGCAGAAGAAAATGAATGAATAAATGATACAAACCTGATTTTTATTTTTCCATGTACTTTTTTTGAAACCAACATGTAACGGAGAAGGACTGACCGGAAATGACCTGTACCTGTCTTTCATTTTATTAAGTGTTGTTTTTATGTTCTGTTATTGTTTTTGGTAAGACTTAGGAAATAGTATTTCCATATTTAGAGTAGTAATGACATTTAATTGACCTAAACTGGCGATTACAGATTGAAAATTAATAAATAATGACTCATGAACAATTCAACTTACAGCCTTTCGGAACCCATTGTGTTGAGGAAGACCTGTATATCAGCAAGCGAGTCAAGACACCGTTTATGGAGTCTCAGCAAGGCAATGAGGGTCAGACATCAGTGGTGCTACAGGCACCTTCTTAAAAAGCAGCACAAATGAAAGGGACCCATATACTAAGAGGCATTTCACACAGAGGTAGAGGCCAAAGCCCTCATGCACTTAAGAAGGAAGATGATGGACGAGACTGTCATGACATAGACACACTCATTGTCAAAAAGGAGTGTATTTTGATGAGTCCACCATGTAAGTGCTAGCTGTGATGTTTCCCTCAGATCAGGTTTGATCACAACCTCGGGATGTACTGCCATAGTAGGTCCAGAGTGGGTTTGTCCACCATGTGACAACCATCAAGCACAAATCCGCAGAAAAATTTCACAAGTTGACTTATGTCACAGGCGATTGAACCAGCACAAACATTTTTAACAAAGGATAAAATGTTTCTTTCTGTTAAAAGAGTAATCAAAACTAATCTAGTTGTATAGCTGATAGTCCACTCACAACTTTGATTTTTGTGAAGTAGTTCAAACAAGCTCCAAAATGTAACATTTATGGACTAACTTTTATTACATTTTGAAGTGGTTGTGGACAATATGTATGAATGCATTAGATATTGTTTTGTGGCTTCAGTGCAACTTTATTTATGGCAATGACATCACAGATCACTTTTTCATTTTATGGCAATGACTGTCAATGAAATATTCCTGCTATAACATCACACAAACATCAACATTTCATTGTCAAATATGATGATCTTGTGCAGACACTGATGATACCAACAGATTAAATTATTTTAAAACTGAATTCTTCCTGTGCTGCCATTGAGTCATAGATTTATAGTACTTTGACTCGATGGCAGAGCAACGACAGTCAGTTTTCACCTAGTATTTAATGCTATAGGCAAACACTAGCGCGCTAAACTATCACGGTGAACATAGTACGCATTGCCCCGGTTTCATGTATTAATCTTGCCAAAGAACATCATAGCTTACTCATTGTACAATTTTCCTCAATTTCATCAACGTTGTAGTTCAGCATCACAGAGCTGTTGGCATTGCTATCATGTCATTAACTCAAACCATGATCTCACCTTTACCTGAACCAAATGAGTTTTGTAGTCTGTCTATACAACTGGTGTCTATAATGAATTCAAAACATCAGGATACAATCACCTTCATTTTAGTGGCAAACATTCAGTAAACAGGCTTTCCACAAGATTTAACTCTGTTTTGGTTTCAAGATATCTTTCTCTTTTGCAATTAACTGTTCCATTATGTTAAACACCTGGTGTCCTGCTTGGTCTGTGTGCTTTTCAACTCTGAGCAGGTAGTGTACACTTCTTCAACAACACTGTGATGGCCATCACTGCAATTTATTACCGTCACAGATACATCATTTTTCTAATGATAACATTCTCTGGTTTCTGCAAGACACTGAAAACTGGAGCAAAGTAATATGAGAGCTGTATAAGGAATTGTTTGGTGGTTTTCCGTGGGTATGCGAAAATTCATCCCATTATGAAAAAAATTGCCAGGAATGTTTCATGAGGAAATTTCATCATTTTTGGCACAGTTAAGCAGTGATATCATTCTTCAGTTTCTTATTGACATGTCGTACTAGGCAGTGAGCATGCTTTATACCTCTCCGCAGACAGGACAGTAAGTATGTAATGTGAAAAGAAGACACTATTTTGAAGTGATTTGAAGTGAAGTGAAAGTTTTTCAGCATCTGTAACTAGAAGGCCTCATATTTTTTAATCCCACATTGACATATTTTTCTGTGTCAACATATCACGGGTGTTCTCTGTCTACCACGTTCATTCATCACGTTACAGAATTACTCAGGTAACATTTTAAATAGCTAATTTTTTTTTAGTCAATATGATTTAGAAAAAAACATTGTATATATTATGAACTCTGCATTAATTAATGTGAATGTGTCTTTAGTTTATACAGTTGGGCCAGAGTTTCTCAAAGTTTGTTAAGTCACTGACTTTAATAAAGAAAAAACAGAATCAAAGAAATATAGAACTTTAATGATTGAGTGTCATTTAATGTATGATTTTTTGTATATATGTATTTATGTATCTATTGTAATTTATGTATGTATGTACGTATATACATACATAAATCATATGTTTATATGAATATAACGAGGTGTATGTATGTATGTATGAACGTAATGCATGTACAGTATGTGCGTGTATGTATGTATGTATGTACAGTATGTATGTATGTATGCAATATAATGCATGTATGTATGCATGTAATGCATGTATGTGTGTATAGAATGTATGTATGAATGCATGTTTGCAATATAATGTATGTACTGTATATCTCTATGTACAGTATGTATGCATGTGTGTATGCACAGTATGTATGTGAATGTGTATGTATGTAGGAATGTAATATAATGTATGTGTGTATGTATGTGTGTATATGTATGCATGTATGAATGTATGTATGTATACTGTATATGTATCTATGTATGCATGCATGTACAGTATGTGTGTGTGTATGTACAGTACGTATTTTATGTGTGTATACAGTATGTGTAGGTATGTATGAACAACACAGATTCTACTAGATAAACTGCTATAGGTCTAGAGTGCTGAGGGTATTTTTCCCATTAAAGAGAGTTACTTAAATTACTTTGGAGCTTCTGTTACTTCTCTTTCTTTGCTTTTCCTACTACACTTTTCAAATGGTTGCAACATACTGCCGCTGTCTTTGTGCTTCTGCTCGACAGGTGGGGAACATGTATGGAAGACAGTAAAATCAAAAGGCCTGGAAATACTGCCCCCACTACAGCAACTACAGCATCATTTGGACTGCAAATTCTATCTAGCCTATCTGCCACTCTATCTCTGTCTCTCTCTTTTCCTTGCTTTGTTTCTATCCCCAGTATATTTCCTTTCCCACCCAACGGGTCAAGGCAGACGACCGCCTTCCAGAGTCTGGTCCCTGCCGCTGTCGCTTATGCTTCCTCTGGAGGGTTCAGTTGGGTATCTCTGCCTATTAAAGCGCTTTGAAATGTCTGTGATTAAGTGCTATATAAATAAAGGTTGATGTATGTACTGTATGTATGTATGTGTGTATGTATTTATGCACAGTATGTACAGTATATGTGTATGTATGTGTGTTTGTCTGTATGTATGTATGTATGTATGTACTGTATGTGCATGTGTTGTATGTATCTATACATAGATAGATACTTTAATAATCCCGGAGAATGTATTTGTATGTGTGTATGGATAAATCTTTGTATCTGTGTGTATGTGTGTGTGTGTGTGTGTGTGTGTGTGTGTGTGTGTGTGTGTGTGTGTGTGTGTGTGTGTGTGTGTGTGTGTGTGTGTGTGTATGTGTGTGTGTGTGTGTGTGTGTGTGTGTGTGTGTGTGTGTGTGTGTGTGTGTTGTATGTACAGTATGTGTGTGTATTTATGTATTTACAGTATGTATATGTATGTGTGTATGGATTGATCTATGTATCTATGTACTATAGGTGCATGTGTGCGTGTGTGTGTGTGTGTGTGCATGTGTGTGTTTATTCACAAAAACCAAATTACAAAATAATCACGCACAAAATCTAACGCAAAAAGTAATTCACATTCAAAGACAAATGATAGTAGGAAAATAATAAATAAACCAAACAAAATATACAGTAATCAAACCAACCAATGACTGAAAACAAGCTTCTCAATCAGAACAGAAGACATCCTTAACACATCACAAGTTCGTAAAAGTATCTCAATCATTCATATTTCTGAAAAAGTTAAAATAGATTCTGATTCTTCTTTGACACATTCTTTTTAAAATGGCTTCTGCATTGCAGTCGGACGAACCTTTAACCTTTTTCCTTCTGCTTAAATAAATCAACATCTTTGCTTGACCCAGAAGAAAGTTTAAAATCTACCACTCCTTTTTTTGATTCTTCTTGTGTTTAAAACCAATAATGTATACCTGTTTGTTAAAAACAAGACCAAATGAGAGATTCACTCATAAAACAGGAACAGATTTGTATATACATATATGTGTGTATATGTGTATGTAAAAGACATACAGTAAGTAATACACCTGCATTATATGCCGTAAATGTCTTACTACATTAAATACATGCACAAAATGATTCTGTTATTGACCAAATGTACTAAACAATTTCCCTTGTGATGCTCTGAGATGCCGCCAACAACTCTTCTAGTAAATGAACAGGAACATAAAAACTATGTATTTCATGATCATTTTTTATGCCTTATAGGTGCCTTATTTACTCCATTTTTGTTATAGTAGTATTTCAGTCATTCTATTACAAAAGTTTATGGTTTTTTTCCACCTACCATCTCTCATGAATGTATTGATACTCATTCAACATGAGTTCTATTAAGTCTATTAAGTCTTCTGGGATGCATTAAGGATCATGAACTTCAGCATCATCAACATTAAAAAATTAAAAAAAAATTATATGTATTAGTGTCCTTGCTGGAGGAAAGTCATCTGTGAAATGTACACACAATAAAGAGATCACAAAGAAAAGAAGCCTGCTGTATGGAGGCTACAGTCTTCTGGAGACCATTGTGGGTTGATTCTGCCTGTAAACTTGTGCCACATGACCGTCCTCCCTCTACCTCATTTCCTGTCTTCAGCTATCTCAATATCCCAGTAAAGACACAAATAGCAATAAATAAAAATAAAGTTCTACCTTAAAAAGTGCAAAAATATTTAAGGAGCCAATCATTTTATTTCCTTCTAGATTTGTTTTGTGACGATTTGTGACACTAACACAACACATACACCAGAGATGTTAATTGAAATCTGGGTGAAAGTACTTATTTGAGTGTGATTTTGCACAATTATTCCCAGCAGAATGTGATTTTAGGGCTATGTGCTATTTTAAACTCCTGTTGTTAGTGGTACAGGCAGAGTATTTGATGTGTCCCACGCTTGATAGCCACTTCTGGGTTTTCTACTTACCAGTGGCAAAGGGGGCTAACCCTGTAGTTTATCTTTGGCAGTATTTAAAGCAGCGATCAAAGCTGTACAAACCAATTGTCATCATGCTTCTCCGGAGGGAATTTTGAAGTACATTAATGCTCCTTCTTTGGGAAATAATTGTGCCACTCTGTGACTTCATTAGGTCTCCTGGCTGTTTCAAAAGATGTTCTCTCTGGAGGTTGAAAGCCACATCGCTGGCAGACAGCATCCCAAGGGGCTGAATGAATAAAAAAGGAGAGATTATAATGAGATTGAGTTAGCCATGACCAGAATTGGGCTTTTCATTATTCCACTGGCTGAAGAGAGAGAGAGGGACAAGGCTGACATAAAGAAATGTGTTGTTGCAGGACACACACTCACCATCTGCCAGGGGGTCCAATGGTCTATAGCCAATGCATGCTTATCATTGCCATGGGTATCAAAGGGGCCTCCTCTCTGGAGATTACTGCATTAAAACTGCAAAAGCCAATCCATGTATACATTAATAAGAAAACCTGCATTTAATTTAGGAGTAACACTTGCTATTGATTTAGCAAATGCTAGTAACTGGTAAAGCATGAATGACTTTGTATTTTGTTGTATTTTTGAGTATAAAATGATAAAATGTGCTTCATATTCTCCAGTCATATGTCATATTTCCCCTAGTAATTTCATTTAACTGTTTTCTGCTTTAGCATCCTGAGGAAAAAAACTGACTTAGAGGACCTTTTCTTGTAGTCTTATAATTTTTGTGGCAGCAGCAATCAAGAGATCAGGACCATTGATCATGACTTGTCCATTGGCCAGATATTCGGAGGTGCCACAGACTGCCTGTGTGAAAAAGAGAAAAAAGGAGACAAATCAATAGGTTTCCATTATCCGGTTGGGCAGTGTCACTGGCCTGTCAATGATCTTGTTACAGCTGTGGAACAAGGGTGACACAGGCCTACACTCAATCGCTGCTGACAAGAGAAAAACATGCTGACAGGCACCAGGAACAAGTTGGAACACAGATTTGCACTTCAAGCAGCCGTCCGAGGAGTTATCGTGCAAGGCCACCACACAGCAAGGGGCAAGCTCAGTTGGGGTGAAGGGGTTGGGGGGGAGGTGGTGGCACCCAGCCAGCCAGTCAGCCAGCCTCCTTCTACTGTCTGACTGTCTAGCTCTGTACCACAAACGCTTTTATCCTCCCATAAATTATTCACCTCTGGATACACCAAAGGAAACTCAGTTGCACTGATTGTAGCTGAGGGGAAATTCATACAAAACCTAAGGCCCTGTCAGCATGCACTGCTCGGCCACTCCTGCAAACTTATGCAAACCCTGCCTACAGAGTGCTGTTCTCTAACAGAAGCAGGAGCATTGCATTATGCAATGAATATTGTGCGGGAAAGGGCTATTTCTCCATTGTGTGAGGAAATATTCATTTTCATAATTAACTGATTTATTAGGCTTTCAAACATCTTAACATTTAACCTATAATGAAAACAAGAGTCTCCCCTTGTCACCCTGTCCAGATGGCCAGTCAGAAATTAAAGAAGACATCAACTGTCTGCAGAAAGAACATGAATCAATATATTTTGACAAGGATCAAATGTGCTTCAGATGAACCTTTTGGCCCTTGCAAAACAGTCTTTGTCCTCTTGTCAAGCTTCTTTATTCTGGTTTATGTCCATGAAACAGTCAGATATTCTGTGACCCACAGGCTTTGTGAACAAAATCTTATATCATTATTTGCTCCTGATAATAGCTTTATAGAGATCAGTAAATAACACATTTTATTTAAATGTCTGTAGTGTGCAAGGAATTGTTCAGATGTTACTGTCTCAACTATGTCTGAGGTTTTAACGTGACTATTTGTGGAAATAACACCTTTTTGCTACAACATGTATACATTATTCCTTCTTACAATAACCATTCAGTGTATAATGACTGGGGAATTCAGGTTAATATGTTGACAAGGTTTAACAACAGCGGGTCATGTTGCACCACACGCATGAGTGAGTCTGTTCACTCCAGCAGCTGACAGGTCCTAATCATGCGCTGCCCTAAAGGCACTGGGGCAAAGTGGGTTCTAATCACTGAATTATAGACCAGCGCAGGGCTTCAAATTAAGATGTAATTAAAGTCAAAGTTCTAATAATTGTTTCAGCTAATTGGGCAGACAAGTACGTTATGTTACGATGACATTATTTCCTGTAATTACCTGAGTCAAGAGTTTATTTGGCTCTGGCGGGTATGGTGTGATGCAGAATATAAATTAATGTTACAAATAGCGTTAGAAAGATACATTTTTATTTTTGGTGCATAATTCAATAAAGCTCACAACCGTGCAATAATTCAGGTCTTCGACGCAATGTAATTTAAATTACATGCAATTTTACATTGATGTCATATTTATTCTACGTCCATTAAACGCAGCAAACACTGCGTGCGCCGCTCTGTCAGTCATTGTAAGCACTTAAGAAATGCAGCCAACAATATGCCCAGTCCTGGCGTCCTCTGTCGCGATGCTGCACCTTCGGCTACATCATTATTTCCTATTAATTACTCGCCACCCAAATGCCTTCAGAGACGAGCTGCAGTAGGTGTGACGGGGAAACTGGTCAGGGAAGCAGCTGCCCTGCATCCCGCCGGGCTCACGCTGACCTCCTTTTTTTTTTCTTTTTTTTTTTTTTTTTTTTTACATCACTAAACTTGAGGCTTGACAAGTCGCAGAGACTTTTGATTTGGATGAGGGGAGAAATGTAGAATATGAGCCAGAAATGACGAGTCGGCCAGGATATACCGAAAGAATGATCTCAGAAAACGTGTCTTCTTTTTTGGGGCCTCTTGTCTGTATGGATTCATCACATTTACACCCCGGCTGCTGAAATACCGACCCACGTCCTCTCTGACTGTCATACTGTGTTCGTTCTCACCGCAGACCCACTCCACAATAACAAATATGAATATGTGCGCAATCACACGCAGGAAAAGTGGACGTTCACGGTTGTGACTGCATCCAGTAATCACTTAGAGGAGAGAGCATCGGCTCCACGGGATTAAAACTGTTAAGAAAAACACGGGGCCTGTATGAATGCAGTGGTGATGCAGTTTCCTAGTCGGACGGGAGGGGGCGCTGCTCGTTTCACTCTGGGTGAGCAAAGGCGGACGACTGGAAGGATACAACTGGGTTACACTGATGTTAAACAACACTAATCATTCAAATCGAACAAAAGTAGATGAAAATGAAAATTAAGGTGGGAATTTTGCAAAATAAAAAGTAATAAATTTTAACTTAATCTACAGATTTTTTTTGTGTGTGCATGTTTTCAAGCTGTCTGCACGAATTTTCACTCATTTTGCTGTGATATTTTTAGATTTTATCCATGATCTGTTAGACGTTAGACCCGCTGCATTCTGGACGGATTGCCCGTCATTGCAGGGAGCGGGGCAGACAGTTCAAAACACTGACTTCCATTTCTCCCTCCAGGCCCTTTGTACACATTTCTATTAATCTGTTGTGGCTACAATCTCCGCCTTCCTCTCAGGATGCACAGGAGCGCAGCAGCCGCACAGATCGTCTCAACATCACTTCCATAATCAAACAGATAGAACAAAAAATATCTTTCCCTTTGTCGCATTTGAGGGAAAATTTTAATTGCAACCGCGAGTGTATGCAGGCAGTGAAGGGGGGAAAAAAAATACCAAGCGACAAATGAATATACAGAGCAAATGACAAAACATGAGGGGGAATAACTGACAGATGAAAAGACACGGGGTGTGCAGCTAACAGGCAAAACGCGCCGGTACAAAGCCGCGCACACCTTTGAGAGCAAGAGTTTGTTTTATTGCACTTCTCCCGGGTTGCATCTCCTGTCGATTTGCAGAAAAAGAAGGGGGGATAAGTGAACATGCCCTGTTTAAGAAACAAACATGCAGATTAGATGGGATTCTGACAACACACAGCTCAGACTTCATGTCCCACAGCTCATATCTCAACAATGAAAAACAGACGGCTGGAAAATCCACTCAGCGAGGTTGACAACACTTACAAAATAAATGCAAATAATGAGGCGGCATCTGGAAATAAATAGAGGAAGTTAAGACAAACTGATATCAACTCTGGTCCGCTAAAGACCCTATGGGTGGCACTAAAATCTTTATTTAGACTTTTCAAGCGCTCATACACAAATATAAAATATTAAAAAGAAGACATGTACGAAAAAAATGCCAAAGTGTCGGATTATTGTTTTTTATTTTGGAAATAGAAATGAAACTCCCCAAAGTCTGTCTTCAGTGACGCGCAGTGGATCGGGGCGCATAGCCAGCAGGAAGCCTTTCTCAAGAAGAACAAATGAGACTTTACAAGTCGTGTTTAACATTTACCTCAAGTGCAGAGACTTGTCACCTGTTACCAGGCTGTGTGTCAGCAGCAGCCTCCCCTCACTCACTCAGTCAGCCCCCAGCAGGCGGCTCGGCTGCGGACTGCCACCGCAGCCACCCCGCCTCAGCACACACGCATCAGCGGGACCACCTCCACGGCGCGTAACGCGCACTTCAAAACGGAAGAAGTCAGAAGCTGTGTCACGGTCACTAGACATTTAAGAGACATTGGAAAACAAACCCTGTAAATTAATAAAGTGACAAAGTGATACACAATATTCACGGCTTTCTCTGTCTGGTTTACCAAGAGTTAATAAATGAACTACCTTTTGTGACGGAGGCCAGTGTTCACCCATCTGGGGAAAGAACCCTACAATCAGAGGCATAATGGTTACATTTATTATTTAAGCTTTTATTTCTTCTCTTTTTTTTGAGGGAAGAATTTGATGTTGTCACCTTCTCAGGCCTTTTTGCTCAAACCCATGTATAAATAAACTTAAAATTGTTGACAAGGAGTCACAAAGAGACAAAGCTTCGCTTTCTAATCTACCCAGAATCAGTTTTATTGATGGCATATGCTTGTTTCACCTTCACAGTGCAATTATGTTTAGAAGAATGTTATCGTATGGGTCTGCTGAAGAAGGATGATATATCTGTTTAATACACTGTGAAGACCATGGTCCAAAGGACAACCTTAACAAGGATAGCATAGATGAGTCAACAAATCAGTTTGAAGTTTTAGAATTTACAATGACAACAAAATTCTAAAATAACTAAAATTCTAACTATTTGGTTTAATTTTACTTAAAACTTAAAGAATACTGTATGTTTTATAATGGATTTGACCTGTAAGTGTTTAGACGGCTGCTCTGATCTACATGAATTAGATGTGACTATCTGGAGTACATGTTCGTAGATTTTCTGAAATGAAACCATTAACTTCTCTAACCTGAGGTTTCCTTCACCCCACAAACCGCTGATGAAGCTCCCCAAACATTCAAAATGATGTTTTCATGAGCTGCAGACCAGTGTGAAGTCATCTTTATACTACACTTTAAATGCTCCTCATTTTTTCCCCCAATTTCCCACTCAGTGAACTTTAACAACCCACAGTGACCAAGTCTCCACAGGCCTGAAAATTACTTGCTGCTGTACATCAAATCTCCGTGGCAATCTCATTATTCTATTCTCCTCCAATATCCAAGGTTGATCTAATCACCAGATCAACAAGCGGAATGTGTGAGAGAACCAATAATGGAGACAAAATGAACAAATGATTAGTATGCTGTGAAAAGTACAATACGTTTCTTATTTAGCATTTAGATAACTATCTATCCTGAGGAGCAAGCTTCAAAGTTGAACTCAGTTTAGGCGAGGGGGATTAATTCTCTCTACTGCATGCTTCATTGAATCTCTCATTACCAAACTTTGTCTGTATTGATGTTAGATTTGATTGAAGATTAGAGCATTTAGCAAATCTTGCTTTTTCGCATGTATCAGGCTTTTTCAAGCACGGCACACTGCTCGCTGGTCAATACCCTCACTTTTATCCAGTGTCTGCTTCATTTAAACTTAATCAACTCCATCAATGAACTGGAACAGTGAAACGTCCCCTGGAACAATAGCTTTTGTTGGATAATGCTTTGGTCTTATTCCCAACCGGGTGGCGATAAACCTAAAATTACACTATGATGAACTATTTCAATCAATATGATAATGGAAATTGGCTTGGGTGACTCTTTGCAGGGCTTAAGAAGGCAGGCTAAAGCCTATGTGGCATTAACACATCTCCCTGCTCTCTCCCTGCTGTTGCAACCCCCTACCTCACTTTATTGTCCCATCTTTTCAGTGACATTGACTGCACCATATTGCAAAGCGCCTGGTAGTTTAATGATCTATCTGCACCAGGGAATGCTTGTGTCGAAATGGATGCAGAGCCTCATGCATTGTTTTCCAACTAAATTATAGGCTCTATAGTTTGTTTCCTGTAGTGGCTCAGCAGGGTGTAGATCAATCATCGACGGCACTGTTGTAAACTAGCTACAACACGGCTTTTGCTGCTCATTTGGACATTTCGTTCTTGTGTGGGATCCAGTGCCTGTTATAGGCTACAGTTCATCATATTTAAACTGCTACCAAAAGACCAATTTCATGAGCCTTAGCAAGGAAAACGCATGCTTCCCATCTGTTGCATACTAATAAATATGCCACCTTCTGGGACAATCCAGGAGTGATCATGATGATCAACTGCCAAGTGACATGACTTACCATAAAGCTGTTTATTTGAAAAGTTTCCCCTCAGCCAATAATTGTCAAATTTATTTCAGGATCTATTATCTTTTTCTGAAGTGATTTATAAAACTGGCTGAGTTGTTTTCCTCCACACCTTTCAGAGTCATTTCATTATCATTTCTGAAGCTGGTGTTGGCACGCGTTATGAGATGGGTGCCTTTGTGTTGTTTCACACAGAAGTGAGCAGTTATTACTGGAGCTGAAAGTCCCAGCTGTCCTTTAGCAGGGAGTCACTGATCAGATCCTTCTCCTGTGGATGACATGCACCAGAGGAGGCACTGCTTCAGCTCAGATAATCACAGGCGTTTGTTTGTAATTGTATTTAAACTATCAGCAGTTCCGAATGAAGAGGGGGAATATCTTCACTGCTGTTATACTAAGAGAAGATGTCTTAAAACAATGGAGTATGTGGCCATTTAGTATGCATACTTACCTGGGATGCATTTGGTCTGATTGTAGATTACTGTACTCAACTTGTGAACGACCAGGGCCCTGAAGGGCAGAGAATTTTTTGAGATTTTTTGTCATACAGTTTGTCACAATGTGATAGGAAATCAATTTAATCATATGCCTTTATTGTCACTATACATGGTATAATGAGATTTGGGCAACTCCTCACAGTGCAATAATGTAACAGTAGAAAGAGTAAGAATAAATACAATACAAATACAAGTGTATACACTGAATACCGTATCTAAGAAGATAAAGTAATGGTATAAATAATAAAGTACACATCATGCCAGTGTATCTAAAGGCAATAGTCCCATGAGAGCTTACCCCAAATAAATAAATACATATATACATACATACATACATACATACATACATACATACATACATACATACATACATACATACATACATACATACATATATACATACATACATATATACATACACAAATAAATAAACATAAATGAACAAAGAATCAAATAAACAAATAAATACAGTTATTCTACTACAAGTATCACTGACCTCACCAAGGAACCATCACCTTATCATGGTGGAGAGGTTTGCGTGCCCTAAGGATCCAGGGAACTATGTTGTTGGGAGTCTTGTACTCCTGGTAGGGTCACCGAAGGCAAACAGGTCGCTGGTGAAGGGCCAGACAAAGAATAGTTCAGAAGACCCCATGAAAAAACAAATGTGAAATGTGACACTGCCCGGAGGAAGCCCGGAGTCCACGTCTCGAGCCAGGCCTGGATGAAGGGCCCATCAGCGAGCGCCTGGTGGCCAGGTCTGCCACAGGGTCAGGCTGGGCTCAGCCCAAAAAGGCAAAATGGATATTTCCCACCCCTGTTGACCCAAAACCCACAGGGCAGATCGATGGGGTCAGGTGCGCAGCAATGACAGGGAGAAGCTGGCTCTGGCTTTGGGGACGTGGAATGTCACCTCACTGGCAGGGAAGGAGTCGGAGATTGTGTTGGAGGTGGAGCGTTACCAGTTGGATCTGGTGGGGCTTACCTCCATGCCAGCCTCGGTTCTGGAACCAAACTGCTGGATAGTGGTTGGACCTTGTTTTACTCTGGAGTTGCGTCAGGCATGAGGCACAGGCAGGTATGGGGATACTCACAAGCCCCCGGCTGAGCCCCGGGCTGAGCACTAACTGTTGTTAGTGCGTATACTGTTGTTAGTGCGTATACACTGAATAGCATCTCGGAGTATTCAATCTTCTTGGGGTCCCTAAATGAGGTCCTTTGTGGAATCCCTGTAGGGGACTCCATTGTCTTTTGGGGGACTTCAATGCACACATCGGCAATGATGGAGACACCTGGACGGCGTGGTTGGAAGGAATGGCCTCCCTGATCAGAACCCGAGTGGTGTTCAGTTATTGGACTTCTGTACTTGTCACGGATTGTCCACAACGAACACCATGTTCAGACATATGGGTGTCCATACGTGCACTTGGCACCAGAACACCCTAGGCCGCAGTTCGATGATCGACTTTGTGGTCGTGTCATCGGACTTGCGGCCGCATGTCTTGGATACTCGAATAAGAGAGGGGCGGAGCTGTCAACCGATCACCACCTAGTGGTGTGTTGGCTTCGATGGTGGGGGAAGATGCCCGTCCAACCTGGCAGACCCAAACATATTGTGAGGGTCTGCTGGGAATGCCTGGCAGAATCCCCTGTCAGAAGGAGTTTCAACTCCCACCTCCGGCAGAACTTCACCCACGTCCAGGGGGAGAGGGGGGACATTGAGTCTGAGTGGACCATGTTTCGCGCCTCCATTGTCAAGGCGGCCGACCACAGCTGTGGCCGTAAGGTGGTCGGTGCCTGTCGTGGCGGCAACCCCAGAACCCACTGGTGGACATCGGTGGTAAGGGACGCCGTCAAGCTGAAGAAGGAGTCCTATTAGGCCTTTTTGGCCAGTGGGACTCCTTAGGCAGCTGATGGGTACTGGCTGGCCAAGCGGAATGCAGCTTTGGTGGTTGCTGTGGCAAAAAATCGGGCGTGGGAGAAGTTCGGTGAGGCCTTGGAGGAAGACTTCCAGATGGCTTCGAGGAAATTCTGGTCCACCACCAGACGTCTCAGGAGGGGGAAGCAGTGCAGCATCAACACACGATGAATAGTGGTGATGGGGCGCTGCTGACCTCAACTCGGGACGTTGTGACTCGGTGGGGAGAATACTTCAAAGACCTCCTCAATTCCGGCGACACGCCTTCCCATGAGGAAACAGAATCTGGGTTCTCTGAGACGGGCTCTCCTATCTCTGGGGTTGAGGTCACCGAGGTGGTTAAAACGCTCCTTGGTGGCAGGGTCCCGGGGTTGGATGAGCAGTGTGGTTTTCGTCCTGGCTGTGGAACAGTGGACCAGCTCTACTCCCTCCGCAGAGTCCTTGTGGGGGCATGGGAGTTCGCCCAACCTGTCTACATGTGTTTTGTGGACTTGGAGAAGGCATTCGACCGTGTTCCTCGGGGGGTTCTGTGGGAAGTGCTTCGGGAGTACGGGGTACCGAACCCCTTGATAAGGGCTGTTTGGTCCCTGTACGACCGATGTCAGAGTTTGGTCCGCATTGCCGGCAGTAAGTTAAATTTGTTTCCAGTGAGGGTTGGACTCCGCCAAGGCTGCGCTTTGTCACCGATTCTGTTAATAACTTTTATGGACAGAATTTCTAGGCGCAGCCAAGGTGTTGAGGGTGTCCGATTTGGTGGCCTCAGTATTGCATCTCTGCTTTGTGCAGATGACATGGTGCTGTAAGCCGTGATCTCCAATTCTCACTGGAACGGTTCGCAGCCGAGTGTGCAGCGGTTGGGATGAGAATCAGCACCTCCAAATCTGAGACCATGGTCCTCAGTCGGAAAAGGGTGGAGTGCCCTCTCCGGGTTGGGGATGAGATCCTGCCCCAAGTGGAGGAGTTCAAGTATCTCGGGGTCTCGTTCACGAGTGAGGGTTCGATGGAACGGGAGATCGACGGGCGGATTGGTGCAGCGTCTGCAGTGATGCGGACTCTGTATCGGTCCGTCGTGGTGAAGAAGGAGTTGAGCTGAAAGGCAAAGCTCTCGATTTACTGGTCGATCTACATTCCTGACCTCACCTATGGTCACGAGCTGTGGGTCATGACCGAAAGAACTAGATCCCGGATACAAGCGGCCGAAATGAGTTTCCTCCGCAGGGTGTCCGGGCTCTCCTTTAGAGATAGGGTAAGAAGTTCGGTCATCCGGGAGGGACTCAAGAGTCAAGCTGTTGCTCCTCCGCATCGAGAGGAGCCAGATGAGGTGGCTCGGGCATCTGGTTAGGAGGCCTCCTGGACGCCTCTCTGGTGAGGTGTTCCGGGCACGTCCTACCGGGAGGAGGCCCCGGGGATGACCTAGGACACTATGTCTCCCGGCTGGCTTGGGAACGCCTTGGGATTCTCCCGGAGGAGCTGGACGAAGTGGCTAGGGAGAGGGAAGTCTGGGCTTCCCTGCTTAAGCTGCTGCCCCCGCGACCCAACCCCGGATAAGCGGAAGTGGTTGGATGGATGGATGTTTGAACACAAGCATGCTCATAAGTGTACCTGGTATTAGGGCATGCTTGGTCAGAGGTCAATGATCGATCTTGTGATCGCATCATCTGACCTTCGACAGTGTGTTTTAGAAACTCGGGTGAAGGGAGGGGCAGAGCTATCAACTGATCACCACCTGGTGTTGAGTTGGGTCGGTTGGTGTGAGGAAACCCTTGGATAGACCTGGTAAGCCCAAATGAGTAGTGTGGGTGGACTGGGAACATCTGGAGGAGGACTCTGTTTACGAGGCCTTCAATTCACATATCCGAAGGAGCTTCTCGTGCATCCCTGTTGAAGCTGGGGACATCAAACCTGAATGGTCGATGTTCAAAGCTTCCATTGCTGAAGCTGCAGCTGAGAGCTGTAGTCTCAAGGTCTTGAGTGCCTCAAGGGATGGTAACCCTCGAACACCGTGGTGGACCGATTGTCGAACCTTGGATTGAGGTGGAACAATGTGGGTTCCATTCTGGTCGTGGAACAACGGACCAGCTCTTTACTTTCACAGGGATTCTAGAGGGGGCTTTGGAGTATGCCCATCCAGTCTACATGTGTTATGTAGACTTGGAGAAGGTGTACGATCGGGTCCCTAGGGACTTACTGTGGGAGATACTGAGGTAGTATGGGGTGAGGGGGCGTCTCCTGAGGGAAATCCAATCCCTGTATGCCCAAAGTGAGAGCTGCGTTTGGGTTCTCAGCAGTTAGTCGGACTTGTTCCGAGTGGCTGTCGGCCTTCGCCAGGGTGTTTTATCACCAATTCTGTTTGTGATTTTCATGGACAGGTTATCGACGCGTAGTCGTGGTGAGGAGGGTTTACAGTTTGGTGGGCTGAGGATTGCATCGCTGTTTTTTGCAGATGATGTGGTCCTTTTTTTTCGCAGGTGAGCTACGAGCCCAGCTTCCACAAATACAGTGGTTAGTCCTGAGGCTCAGATTTTGGGGATTTATCCATAATTACACCATCACTGCCTGAGGACTGAGCAACACCCTCTATTTTACACTTCTTCTACACTGAGGTCAAAAGTGTGGTGGGTGTCTGATGAGTGCTTTGCCCAGACATGTCTTCATGGTGGTCAGGAGGAAAGACAACGGGTACACAGCCGGTCAAAGCCAGTTCCATTACACTAGAGAAGCATGTGTAATGGAACTGGCCCAACAATGTGTTGTTACAGTCAGTAACTACACAAAACATGCACAATACTTGGACTACTATTCAAATATAAATGTACTTTAACTATCCGCAAGCCTCTGTAAAATATTGTGACATTCAGTTATATATTGGTCAACACTGCCTATTTGGTTTATGTAACAGAACAATGAGCTGTTCTGTTACATAAACACAAGCATCCCCATGGTGCTGTAAGTTAAAACACAACCAGACTCCTAGCTGCGCTAATGACAGGACTAACTAGCCAATAACAACTAGTAAAAACAGAAAACATACAGTAGCTACAGCTGACAGAATGCTGAGCAGTTAGCAGTTAGTCTGCTGATGTGCGTCGTCTCATTTGGGTGGTAACTGACAGACGGTCAACTCCTTAAATATTTCTTTAAAAAGACGTCTTAAGATTGTTGGCATTACTGTTGGAAACCACACAGCAGTTTCAATATCTATTTTCAGAGACACAATAATTTAAACTTCTGTTACAGGTCAATGAAAATAAAAATCATGCATTGTGATTGACATTTTTAAGTAACTGAGTAGAGAAATCCGGCCAGTATGCACTGAGAAATACTCATGATGGCAAACTGTGTCCCAACAACCCAGAGTATAGTGACTGCATGGTCTGGGCAGACAAACAAGGTTAGAGGATGAGACAATGTTAGCCAGAATGACAACAAATTTCTAATATCTTTAACAGTAATATCTTTAACCAGTCTGAAGGGCGGATAGAATATTAATATTATTTGAAATATTTAGTGGGAGTTGACATTTTTTTGTTCTAGTTTACCATCATCTGGACTTGACTTGGGCAGAGCTGATGTGATGGTATATGCCTGTCTTACCCTGTGAGAGTTTGAACACAAACATATGTCTCATTAGAGTGACAAAATTATGAGGAGGGAGAATAGGTTGAGGACCAAGAAAGAGTGCTTGCAGACTGAACATATCCCAACCATTCTGTGAACTTATGAATGAAGAGCTGTATGTAATGAAAAGAATCAAGCATGTTACTGACTAATGTTTTTTTTTAAATTGCTATTTGTACTATATGGTGAAAGGAAAGGTATATCACTTATCACTTGTTTAGAATATATTCATATAAATAATTATTAAACAGTCTCATAATTATTGTAAAAATGTCATATGTTTATTATCTTCTTTTGTTGCTGTTGGGTGAAGAAAATATTTCTTAATTGCTGAGGCTTTGATGACAATGGTGTTGGAATTTATTTGCGTTGATCAGAACTTATTACAATTACTATTTATGGGGAAAGTTTTTACAGAACAGCTGCAGAATTTAACTTCAAATCCATAAATTTAATCCCAAGAGTAACAGAATTGTTTACAAGAAAAGTTTTTATTTACCTAGAATTGAGTATATAAGTTTTTATGAAGAGTCATGTTTACATCAATGATTCACTACTAATGGATGCTATTTTAATCTTTGTCTATTATTTTTAATTACATCCCGCTTCAAAGTGGTGATGTACTGTGATTGTCAATGTTTGTGTGTTTGTCCGTTCATTCGTTTGTTCATCTGTTCGTTTGTCCACCAAATATCTTCGCAACCGTTGCAGATAGAAAGATGAAACAAAAAGCACATTACTCGGGTGGCAAAAGGGATGAAAATGAAATGATGCCCTTGACCTTGAGAATAGTAGGCAATGGTCAAATTTCAAATTTTGTACACTCAGGAACAGGATAGGATAAAACAAGGAGGGAGAAGGCCGGTGTGAGTAAGACAGTAGATCAAAGCTAGTGCTTTGATCAATGACAGTAGGTCAGAGCAATAGCTTTGATCTTTATTTTTTAGTCATAAAAAATAAAAAGGGACTTTGTGAGAGCCCAATATCACACCTTCTGGTTTCTTTACAGTCCACACAAACATCTGCAGGGATTTAATTTCCAATATAACATTGTGGATTAAATCCCTGAAGATGTAGATTTTCATGTTCCAGAGGCAAATAGACAATTTGATAGATGAACAACTTGAACTGTGGTTTTGATTTTCTATAGCCTCTGACTGCTCTGTAGGCTACTGAGTGAGTCTGATGCATGAAACCATTTCTCCACCGTCTCATTAGAGTCATTTAGACTTAAGACAGTTCAGGACAGATGGGTACCCTCTGCCTCTCTAACCTCTTGCCTCCTGCAGCATCCTTTGTCAATTAGCCTGTCCTGCGACTGAAGCACCGTACTCCAGCGAACGCCAAACACCAGATGTGTCGCTTGACACTTTTGAATATGTTGTTTGCCTTTGTTTCCATGTTTTACTCCCAGTGCTGGAAATGATATGAGAGGACAGACATGCACAACAGATACAGCACCTTGAACATCAAAGGGCCACATCACAGTATTAGCAACAATGTGAGTGTGTGTCTGGTTTCTGCTGTATCTCTACGCTGGCTGACACGCATCCGCATCGCTGTGTGAGTTAGTGTGCACGTCGGCACGCCTTCAATATCGGAAAGCATCTGAGACAGCCCAGAATATAAAAATTTACAGGCCTTTTCCCTGCTTTGTCTGTCTTCTTTCCAATTCTCTTAGGTGAACGGGGCCTGAGTGATAGACCCGGAACCTTTCATCTCACCCAGCGAGTGTAAATAGCTGTCATGTTTGATTGACGGTCTGACATGCACATGTGATGCCCTGGAAGATGGGAAGAGATTCAATGAGAATGTGCATGATGATTCTCCCATCTTCAAACCCTGAGATGTAATGAATGAGTAATTACACTAAAGCCAGTGGTGTTCTACATTTCCTCAGATGAGATATCTCACAGTTCACACAGAGAAATTTGCATTAATTTCATAGCAGCGTATAGAATTGAAGACTGCATCTACATTATAGGCTTTAAATCTTACCCTAACAACACATATCTTACCAAGTCATGATTACTGAACAGAATAATTCCACAAGTCCATAAAACAGAAAATATTTTTTCTTCTGGAACACCATCACCCAATCACTTTCTAGTCTGCTACAGCCCAGCTTGCAATAGCCTGTAGAGCCCCTGAAGCACAGTTTAGCTTAAAGTTACATAAATGTTTAGTGTTAAATAAAATCTCTTCACCAAGCATGTTTACAGTATAAAATCATGTTTTATTACATTTGAACTAAAAGTAAAGAAAATTGTGTAAAAGATCCTATCTGTTCTATTCATAAGTTATCTCTAATTTACCTACTGCCACGTACAAGGAGGACCTCACAGAGTTGCTAGTGTGGTTCTACTCTGATTTTGTATTAAAATTTCATGTATTTATTTTTTTACTGTACATTACTACTGCTGAGAAAAAACTGCAACACATTTAACCCAGCAGAGATTTAGTGTTTTTTATGACCGCAGTGACTCCAGCGGGGGTCAGGTGATTGAAAATATCCGTAAGATGAATATCACCGTCTCGCTGCCTTGCGCTAAAATATCACCTTACATGGATTAAACCTTCAAGCACACTGAAATCACCTCTGAAGTTGTTGCTCTTTCTGATCCATTGTGCTCCAGCACAACACAATACCCCTGAACAACACAAATACATACCCTGTGTCTGCCTTTAAAGACACTTTTTAGCATACATTACGCAAGTATTGTGATGGTTGTGTTGCTTTGACACACATTTCTCTGTTTGGTCTCAGAATGGTAATGCTGGTCTATTTTGCAGTCGGCGATTCCTTTGATTTACAACACAAAAACAACATATCGCTCTCATCTGCGCTCCAATGGGCTGGAACTGGCGAGTAAGAAGCACTTTAACTAAAGGGAATATATGCATCAAATGAAAAGCAGATGAAAAATATGCAATTATGTTCCTGATTGGGTTAAGTATTTCTCTGCCAGCTACCTCTAGAACCTGTCCCAAATGGGTGGCTTCCAGGCCTGGGCGAGGCCCCAGAAAACGTCACATGAGAACGTTGCCTTCTCTTGATACGGCGCTGTTTCCTCAGATCGTCGGCCAGTGCGTCCCCCTCGCTCCCCTCGTTCCCCTCTCCTCTTTGCTCCACTCAGCCCTTCTCTGCGACCCAGATAATGGTGCTCAGCTCCTGTCTGCCAAAGGGTCTGTGGCTGCCCGGGAGTAATGACCTGAGGGGGTACTTTATGACAACCGGGGTATAATAATGCCTCCAGCCATGGACAAAGCAGACCCCTGGGGTCAATTTTTAAATACTTTTATGTTTTTCACCAAGGGTGAGAGTCATTTGTTTTTATTGCAGGTCATATACTACATACGCGCGCAGCAAAAACAACACATTTATTCTTAACATCAAGGGATATAAAGTGTGGTTAAAATGGTTTATTTCAACAAAATGTGCTTAAGACGTGAAAGAAGCGTGCTGCAGCTAACCCATCACTTTAGATGAAAGGTCTTCCACTTTTCTACAGACTTTATCTAGCAAATGTCTGTAGGCTGTAGTCCCTCAGATCAAAATAGCGTTATTGAGGCACGCCAGGGAGTTTGGAATCACCTGCGAATGAAAGACTTCTCCTAATAGGTTAATTGTAACAAAAGCACAGGGTCTTGCCCCATTGAACAGAAGAGGATTGTGGAACACAGGCCTGTGGAAATGATGTCAAGCAATGTGCTGCCTGCTCTCCCCTGCAGGGCCAGAGTTTGTCTGTCAGCAGTTAAATGCTTACCTCCTGCCCCTCCCCTAACACTCAACAATCAATTTACCTCCTCAGGGTCCATGAAAACAAAGATTTGACCTTGCTGACTTGAGCTTTGTTTCCTCCCTTCACACCTCAATGAGTTCCTATTAGAACAGATAAGAAATTTATTTAAAGGCATCTTCTACATGTTTCTGTTATAAACATTGTCCACTCAACCTCATGCTAGTGGAAGGTCGAGGTGGTTTTTCAAATGGTTCTTGCAGCTTCACAGCATATCCAAGTCTCCAAAACCCCAGAGATCCCAGAGATTATTTAAAAAAGACATTATTTTGCCTTTTGAAGAAGATATTGTTTGTTTGATGTGGGATCTTGTGGCTTCTGGAGGTGTGAATTATCATCCCACCTGAATGGAGTCATTTCATGTTTGTTTGGGGTTTTTTTGTTGTTTTTTTCAGTCCTCATCTTCTTTACTGGTTGGGGAGGTGGTTTGAACATAGATGGAAGTTAGCAGACAATAATTGAATGATTGTTCCTTTAAAGAAAGGAAACCAGGTGTACCACCAAACTGTCCATGCACACAATGAAAACACAAATTATCTTAGAAAACAAACCGTGTGTGATGTGTTGACTGGTGAACTTGAATAGCTGCATGTATAAACATTTTATTTGCTGAGGACAAAAGTTAGTCATATGTATTTTAATATTTCTGTTAAGCTAAGCTAACTATCTCTAAGCTCATACATACTGTACCTCACATGTCACTAGTTTCTTCTCATCTAACTCTCAGCAGGTAAGCAAATTTGCACAAATTCAGTACTTTTTCTGCATGTGTTGTGGTCTTTTAATACACAAATTAAATCATAAAAAATGCAACAAAATAGAGCAGTGCTCTTCACTCCTTGTGTATTCACTGCTATTGTGCATAATAGGTACACAGCATGGGGATGTCTGTCAGTCAAAGCCCTAAAATCCCAGGATTTATTCCGTCCCGCTCCCATCTGTACAGTAACCAGTGGTGACACTGCACACCCAGTAAGCTACTACCTAATTGGCCATACTGGGAATAAAAAAAGGAGGAGCCACACATTCTCATCTCATGTGGTACCTGCTGAAATTACAGCTGGTTCAGGAGCGTTCTTTATGGTGAGTGAAGAGGCTTGTAGCTAGCATAAACCATTTCCATGGATTTTGTTGAGCTTTTCAGTTGAAGACATGTAGAAAATAGATTTAATACCCATTTGGTGCCAACAGAACTTGGCACCAAATGACTTCTCCTTACTTGTAATCCCCTGAGTTGGGATTAATTTCAATTAATGGGTCTCAGCAAAAAGGAATTATCATGACATTTAGTACAGACATTCACAACTGTAGGGGGAATCAAAAAACTTCTCATCTTGACCCATGAGCAGTTTCAGTTTCAGATGACCAGCACTGACACAAAATATTTCTTCAAGCATTCATCGTTTCCAGATAATAAATCCATAATGCTTTTATGTTCACCTGAATGAATATATTAGACTGCATTTATTTCCAGTTAAATGCCTGCATGGAATTGTTCTGTGCCACGTATTGAGCCTCTGCTTGTGTTTCACTATTGTGTCAACACCATATAGTCTGTGTTGGTAGAGTTTTCAATTTGCTGAAGGGAAGACAGAGTAGTTGAGGATGTATACACATGGGGGAAGAGCTGCAGTAACAGAACTCAGCTGGAGTGGGTTACTTGAGGGAATGCTTCAGGAGCGGGAACAGAGCCAAAAGAGCGAGGAAACATACTTCACTTTATTGATTTTGTCGATCGTCTTAAATGAGGGGCACTCCAGGCCAAAGGCTCACCTCTGCTTTTTTCTTTCTGTGCCTGTGCTCCACAATGGACAACAAGCAGTAGTTACAAGAGCTGGATGGGGGGGTTGTGTGTGTGTGTGTGTGTGTGTGTGTGTGTGTGTGTGTGTGTGTGTGTGTGTGTGTGTGTGTGTGTGTGTGTGTGTGTGTGTGTGTGTGTGTGTGTGTGTGTGTGTGTGTTGGTGTATATATGTGGGAAATGTGTGCGAGTCGGTTGTAGTGAAGTTTTAACTCAAATTGATTTCAGAACATGTTGCATATCAACCTTTTGTCATTGTATTACAGTATTTGTGATGGCTGTCTGTGAGGTGTGTGTCCCTGTAGCATAAATAAGCCTATTGTTTGGATCACATGCATCATCTTGAAGTCCAGAAATGAGCTAGTGCTTCCAAAAAAACACTCCTCCGCTACACTTCCTCCATTACGGATCATGACCTTTTGGTTTACACAAGAGATACACTCCTCTATGTGTGACTTATTCATCAACTGTGACTGGGTTATGAATGGCTTCTCAAGGCAAATATTGACTAAGTCAAGTGTAACATCACTTGGCTTAAAGCAAATGTCCATAAGCAATTACGACATGTGGTCTCACAGTATTTTCCATTTTTACTTTCTTGACACGCTCATTCGTTTTCTATTCCCATACGTCCTGTCAGGAGGGACAGGATTTCTCTCCATACAGTCAGTGTCAATAGTTATTCAATAGCTAGAGCCCTGAAGAGTTTAACCATGACCTAAAGACATATTCAAAACATTTGAGGCAATTGCATCATTTATTTTTGGCTCCAAACTGAGTTTTGTTGAGCAACAAAAATGTAATGGAAGGAATACTTTAGGGGTGGATGATATGGATTAAATATTCTGTAACAATCTTACTATTTTTCGTCAATATTTTAGTTTCTATTTTCTGTTGTGAGGAGAACTAAAAAGCTTGACTAAATAATTCCAAGTTGGTGTATCATTGGGGTTCATACCATGATGTTCCAGCAAGATTTTGTGAGTCAAACACTTTCAAAAACTAATAACTTGTAACTTACAAAAATGTAATGAACTCTTCATTATTAACATCATTTACTTTAACTTTTCAAGTGAGAAATACTGGCATGTTACTTACTATCTGTACATATTTTAATGAGGATTAAAGAGTGTATGTCTCATTTTATGACTTTTGAGAATGTGATTGTGAACAGAAACCATCAGCATTTTTCAAAGCAAAGTATTTTTACATGTCTTATATGTCTGCTTGAAAATGCCAAGTTAAAATTAAAATGAAAAATTTAAATAATATTAATATATCAATATACTGTATATTAATTTCTTCTTTTCATTTTTTCAAATTTGTCAGGAGGTTCAATATCTGCTCTAATTACAAAAATAATTGTTCCGGGAATTCTTTCATGGTTCAAGCCTTACAGGGTTAAATATGAATCTCAGTAGTTTTCATCATAATCCATCAGCTATTAGTATAATAAAGTAGGAACAAAGGAATCTGTTGTACTGTGTCCACATCCTATATTTTTTAAATTTGTTAAAAGGACTCTAAACTTTATATTTTATCATGACTTCATTTTGTGACTTTCCAATTTGTCATATAGAAAGAGTTTCTATTCATATGGTGGATGAATAAAATTTCTTTATTTCAGTAAGAATATATTTACATTAAATTAATATAAAGGATATTTTTCAGTGAAAGAAAATGCTTGATACAATCTAAACAAAAATAAAATAAAGTGTTGTGCCATTTAAATTCAACTTACCCTTTTAATATTGCTGTGTTCTGCCTTAATTTGTTGAATGCTGAATCATTATTTCATTGTCTTGGTTTTTTTTTTTTTTTTTTTTGGCTGACTTGCTGTCTTGGATGGTTTCTTTAGAAGAAACCTTGTGTTTGTTTGAGTGGTGGAACACCAACTGAGACAGCAGAAGAAAACGGAAGTAAGTATGGACTGCTATGATATTTATTTATAAGTGTGTGAGAGACTACAGGCTGGACAAACTTGTCAAGGAGGACAATTTAAAACATATTTGAATGTAAATTGATATCACCAAGAGAATACTACTTTTGTCATTTTGCAATGTTTCCAGAACCTGCATTGACTCCAAGAAGGATAGAAATGAAGAAATGGTGCAATGCAGGAAAAAGGAAGAACAAAATTACAAAGAAGAAAATAGAACAGAAATATGCTTTTCTGCACAATAATAAAATAATTATAATCATGAAGTTCAACTAAGTCACTCAGTGAAAATAGTAATAATAATAATAATAATAATAATAATAATAATAATAATAATAATTATTATTATTATTATACACATACACATACACATACACATTGTGCAGTCCATTATTACAATTATGACAAGAACTGTGTTGTAAATTAAAGAACAGAGTAATAAGCTGTGCTTCTCTTGGTAGTAGTACACTACTTTTAAAATGCAGTACCAAACTGTGAATAAGAAAACTTTGTGTAATGACATTGCTGTCTTTTAATTCATGTAATTTTACAGGAAAACCTTTTACAGAACAATGATAATAATGTGTAGCTGATGCACACCTTCATACTCATAACATTTGTATTATTTGAAAACTAACAGTTTGGAAATCAACAGAACTAAATTGTTCAGACTCTCATAAGTCACTTTTATCTGATCCCTGTGCCGACGTTTGCATGAATACAGTAGTGTCCAGACGCTCTGTGTTTGTTCACTCCCTTCATTGGGAGTCATGACATATTTTATAGGCTGGATGTTTGGTATTTTTCATCCTAACAGCAGGTTCAACACGGCTGCAGAAGTGACTTTGTCTGAATGTTGGTTTTGAAACTCCTCGTTATCCTTTATGATTACCTTTTCCCTGACAATAACACTTCAGCTGTATTGGGGGACTGATATGATTTTTACAGGGTCTTTCCCCTGCATCCCCTTGTTGGTGCTTCTTTATCTTTTGTCCCTCTCATTTCATTACACAAAATCCCAAAGAAACCACTGGGCAGGATCAGTTAGTCCCCCAAGCTCAGCGGTTTTCTTGTTCTTTATTAAAGTGTAATCAAACATCGCTTTAAGTGGAAAATAAATATCCAGATCTAATAAGCTGCTCAGCCGGATCATGTAAATGCAAATTTTCAAGCTGGTTCCCATCCATCCCACCGAGGGGAGAACAAGCCATAGCGATTGCCTCCTCCACCCACGATTGTAAATCAAGGAAAATCATGGCTGGATAATGACCAGTTTCAGGTCTCAAGCAGATTGAATGATAACAAACTGCGCATGTTGCACGCAGCTTTTCATTTAACATCCTACCATGGGGAAAGCCGGCGAGCAGCTTGGTGCACCTCATTAAAGGGGCTGTCGATGCCTTGTAAATTTTGCGGGGCAAAGGGTTGAAATTCACAAGACAAACTTGCTGATAAGCGAAGACAGAGTTTATTCATCGCCCATACAGGAGCCTACTGTGTAGATGTGGGGAGCCCGAAGATCTGAGAGGACCAGTGAGCCGCCGACTGCATTGCAGTTATCTGCTTTCAAACATGCAGGAGTGAGAGTGAATGAAGGAGTAGAAACCCCACTTAGACAAGTGCTAAAAAATGAATTATAAGACATAAAAATTGCTTCATTTCTGTTTGGGGAGATGCTGATTTAGCTGCTAATTGGTGACAGAAACTGTCAAATGGGTGGCAGATAGTGATTGTGGTGCCTTCTGTCAGGATTAGGTGAGAAGGAAGAGAAAAAAGGAGCTTTTTCTGATGAAGGCAAACACAGTGACGGCAGTCCCCTCCCTTCCCCTGTCTGATATTTACCCAAAACACATTAAACAGATAAAGAAGAGAAAAGAAACCATAAGCTCCGGATTATGGACCCTGTCTCTTGCCTTCGTCTTTTGCTCTCATGTCTGCTTTTTTTCCCCTCTTCTCTAAGCTGTCTCTGTGATTGATTAACATGTTGTTTGAAGAAATTTGGAATGTTTGCTCGTGCAACAAAACACACAGATGCACAAATACAGGCAAGATGTACACAGACAGGAGTGCTCTCTTGCATAAACGAACAATGAACCGGTGGTAAGCAAAGAGACAGTGAAGGACACAGATAAAGACTGACTGACTGATCTCTGGAGGGCATCTTCCTCTAACCCTGCCTTGACTCTCCTCCCTTTCCTCTGGAGCATTAAAATGAACCGTAATTAGGCTTTGATACTCTGGCAAATGAACAATAATTAGAGTGTGCTACTGTGGATCCTCTGCATGGGATGCTCATTGAATATTCACACCATTATTGAACATTAAGATTAGCTCTCCGCTGTTGTGCACAAACAGTGTGGCATGGCAACGGCCCTTTGCAGATGGCGTTAGGGGGATGGTGGAGGCAGCGTGTGTGTGTGTGGACTGGTCGCCCAAGCCTGGCGGACCCTCAGAGGGGATTTTCTGGTTATTAGATCCCTGCCAGATCATGGGCCAATTATAAAAAAAACTGTCAGTCAAGGGAAAGTGGCTATGTGATTAGTGGAAAAGGACAAAATCAGGTGAGGAGTGTGAATTTTTCTGGAGGCAGCTTTGATTTGCTAATAAGAAGGAGAGGGGAAGGACCGAGGCAGGGTCCCCAGCTGTAGTCCTGCTTTGCTCTCTTCATTTTCACTGTGACCTTCTTAGCGCTACTGGTCTAATCTGTGCTGCAGAGGAGACATACAGAATGGCTCTCAAGGGGTTTTTCTGGGTCCAGGCTCTGAATGAGGCACAAGGGGGTTAGCCGCCAAAAATGAGAGCAGTACCCCCGACTCCCAACCAAAGAGACATGAGTTATCAAATAGTTCCTTCAGCACGACAGGGGCCAAATGCTGCTTAATTACCCTAATGGTTTTTAAAGACTTTTTAGTCCAGATAAATAGGAGAAAACACTTAAAGCTATGTCAGAGAGGAGGAGGAGCAATAAAGGGAAAGGGGAGGGAGGGAGATTTACTCTTCTGCAAAGCATCCTCTGCAGACAGAAGCTCCATCCACTCCTCTTCCTAATTTCTATAAGCACAATAGTGTATCCTAATTTAGTGGCTGGTGACCAGGGTTGACATTAAGGGGTGTGGTTGGGCCTTTTTCCCCTCAGCCATGGTTTGTGGCTGGGGAGAAGCGAGCTCAGAGGGTAGACAGGCAGCACCGTGCCAGCACTATAATGAAGCACGGTAGACAGCAGGCCTGACAGCTTTGGCAGGTGATGCATGGGGCCCATGCTAATTCTTCAGCAAGCCAGTGATGGATCCTGAAATCTTGACCACACATCCCATTAGCCCCTGTCTGTGACAGGAGAATAAAGATATTAAAAAATCCAGGAGAAGTTGGTAGGAAGGTGTGTGTGTGTGTGTGTGTGGGGGGGGGGCGTTGCGGCGTGGGTTGTGGACAGTCAGTCAGAGGACCTTACGCAAACCTCCAAGTCCTCTGCAATATTTTCAGCTGCAAAGTTATTGATGACTTAACCTCTGGGGTGCAGGTTATGGTGATGGATACTGTGCATCCCCAGCATGGAACTGCAGAGGATAACAAGGTAGACAGTGAATCACCTGCCCACGGCTGATAAAAATAGACTATGACATGTTCTACAGCACATGCTCTGCATTATTCCACTGTAAATCCTAAAGAGATGAGTGAACTGGGCTCTCCTGTAAATAGATTAGTTCATTGAATGGATTTTCTATAGTCTCAGCTATATTCCACACATCCCCACTGCCCTGGCTTTTGCATCTCAGCACTATGAATGGAAGCACTGTTTATTAGGCTGTCCCCGCAAACTCCTCTGCGACCTCCCTTCCTTTCAGGAATAAAAAAGACTAAGGAAATAAAAGCGGGGGAGGATATGGAACTCCTCAACTATCAAACACTCAGGTGTGTTTACCATACATCTTTTATCTTCCTGTGCACGATAAGGCTAATATTTTTGACAACTTTTGTGTGAAATATAAATGACCCAGTCCTGGTACAAATAGGAAAACTAGTAGCGAGGCGAGCAGAATCTCAGGCAGACCCCAAGAATCCTGCCTATTTCTCAGGGTTGACAAATAACACTAAGGAAGTTCCAGGGGAAACTGAGAGGTTACTGTGACAGACAAGGAGCACAATTATCACACTATGATGAAAGAGCCATGGCGAGCGTGCGTCGCACCGTTAATTACCGTCCTTTTTCCACCAGCCTCTAATGTGAGGAAAAACACGCGATGACAAGTGTGTAAAAGAGCAAGCACTAAATTACTGTCAGGAAAAATAAACGGAGGATTGCATGGCCTGCACAGTGATTTACGGGGGCAATTAGTCACCGCCCCACGGAGATGCTGAGGACAGCAGTGCGCCAGGAGTGTGTCAGGGAGAGCGAGTGTGAGAGACACCCCTACACTCCACCCACACTTCTGAAGAAACGGGACGGGAAGTCACAAAATATTCTTGGTGCTCTTGGCTGAGTGACCTTTGTCTGGCAGAGGGCCTTCATCCAACTTTTCAGTGGTGTTAAACAAGTTCAGAAATAAATGATCAAGCAAGCATCGGTGCGGCGAACAATCTACCTCAGATCTGTGCCATGTTGTTATATATATGTATCATAATGGAATAAAAGGAGTAACATCAGTAGGCGATATGGAGCGCATTTAGGTCACCATCACTTGTTCTATGCTGAAGTAAGTTGATTACGACACGGGTGTAAGACAAGTTAGAGCAGTCTGTCAGTACACTATCGGTAGAACACAGCCTTTTGTCTTAAGTCGAATATGTCAGCTTACTTGAAATGCTAAATGTCTAAAATGAGCAGCCCCTCCCCCGTTCCACCATCAAACATCAATGGGCTCTAATTGTTTCTAAACGTGACACAAGTTAAGATACTTCAGTTTAAAGCCAGTCATCACATCTCAAAAGTGACGCTTGATATCTTGTCTCGTCTCTTCTAGCAGCTTCTGAGACAGGAGGTCGCATCGCCGTCGTCACATGTCCCTCATATTTCATGCTCGCCCATGAAGCGATCCTTTCATCATGAATTAAAATACCTGCTGTACTTTTAAGGAAGTAAAGCCACTGGGAATATGCCTGAGCAGGTGGAGAGCCTCTTGATTTGTAATGGCTGATGACAGATAGTGTCACATCATCTTTGTTAATTTCCCTCATTGCGAACCACTGAACAAACATGGCATGTCTGTTTTTTTCCTATTCAAGCGAAATTTCTGAAGTGATAGTCTATTATTGAATAAATTTGATGCAAGCCTTGTTAAGAAATTGTCACGCCGTGTGATATCTTACAGACAAGTGATGAGATAAAGTAAAAATGGCAAAGGAAGTGCTGTCGGAAATTGATCTTAATAAATCCATCATAGTTAACTAAAGCTCAGTGTAGTCGAGGACCTTAAAGAAAACCCTCAAGCATACACTTCATTGTCTAGCTTTTGAAACATTCACTTCTCGTAATGCTAATACTTGATGCTAACATGACAAAATGTACAAGAGGGTATTGACATTTTAGTCTTCCCTGTCAATCTGAGACATGTTTAGACTGAGCATTTACATATGCATTTTAGGACAATAATAACAGTGCTAGTAAGATGAGTGATATGGACAGTGTGATATGAAGTGTGTGTGTGTGTGTGTGTGTGTGTGTGTGTGTGTGTGTGTGTGTGTGTGTGTGTGTGTGTGTGTGTGTGTGTGTGTGTGTGTGTGTGTGTGTGTTTGGGGGGGGTGTTCACAATCTCCCAGCCATGTAAAATCCAGTAGAGGCTAGTGAGTGGGCTTGCTAGGTTGAGCCACGTTTCCAGGTCAGCGGCCTTGAGCATGCTTGGTTACAGCTGCCTTGCCCATTCTTATTGGCAAAGGTGCCATAAGATGGGGCTGCGAGGGGCCATAAGTGATGTGGAGGAAGCAGTGGTGAAGCTAACCAGGAGAGAGCCATATGCATGTCCAGTAGACTGCTTGAGGCTCTCTCCACAACCCTCACTTCATTGAATTATCCTCTCCTTGGCCAACGCTATAAGTGCCAGGACATCAGACTTCCTTGAGCTGTCAGCCCTGTTTTCCCCCAGAACAACACGATGTGAGATTAGAGCAGTCTAAGGAAAAGCAGCTGGTGTAGCTGGAGAGCAATGACAAGAGAAAGACCTTGCAAACGGATCGGGAAAGGTTTGGCTTCAGGAACTGCCACTGGCAATTAAAGCTGTTGTCTTCTGCAGCAGTAATATCTACCATGTCTTTACTGTTTCCTGTAAAATGTGTAAGTCATAGTTATTTTAGTTTGATTTGTTGATCATAACTATTGTACAGTCATATTGAAAATGTTGCTTTGTCTTTTATTAGAAAAGCCATCATTTTCAAATTCCACCAGGATAAGTTTTGAATAAACTTTACTTCAGGGTTTCAATGTTTACCCATGTTATGCTCTTTGATTGTGTATGTGTGGCATTTCAGAAGGATTTTTTAGTTTAGCTTTACAATACTGCAACTGTATTTCACTTTTAAAGTAAATAAATGTTAACATAAATATTTAATACATCAATATCAATGCAAAATATCTACACTACAGTACAGTATGCCACAGAAACTCCTTTAAAAAATTTATATACGAGATATAAATGAGCGTTTCTTGTTTTTATCCTTAATAAGTGCGACTGACATACAATGCAAACAGACTAAATGACTAAATATAAAATCATTATTTAAAATGTTACAAATGTTTGAATCAAATTTAATTAATTGATTTGAACCATTCTAAATTTAGATCATCTTATTTTCAGAATTACACTTAAAATAAACCAAAACACATCAGCTTACAAAATACATGATTATCTCTCAATTAAAAAAATACAGTAAATCTCTGTGTATGGTGTCCTAAAATAACCATAGTGAAAAGGTTATAGTTATTGTTAATAGTTACATAATTTCACTGGGTGATAATTATTAAAGGGTCCTATTATGAAAATCAAAATTTTCAGGTCTCTACATACATAGTGGTCCTCCCTAACCCAACTAACTCCTACAATCTGGTAAACAAACGCTTCCTGCATCAATACATATTTGGAATTTTAGGAATTCATGACCTGGACTGAATCAAAGCCATCAGATTTTGCTAGAGTGCAATTTGTGACGTAGCAAATTCCGCTCTGTGATTGGACAGAGTATTTCATGATATTGATTGGTTGACATACCCAAGTGCGTGGCCATCCCCGAGGGGGAGTTCGTTGAGGCTACGGTAGCAGTATGTGGTAATGACCTGACTCAGAGCTTCACTGAAAGTTCCTCACAAACTGTTGAAGTCAGCTAGCATTTGGCTAACTAGTTAGCTCCGCTTCGGTCATGTGTGTGTGTGTGCGTCCCCGCTAAAGGCGTATCCTCATCGTCATAGCGAACACAGCTGTGTGTGTCCACACTGCTCACAAATAGCCTCAGCCATTATTAACAGATTAATAGATATTCAATGTCACCAGTCATGGGTTACGTTCAACTGACATAAACCCCGCATGTGAAATAATCCATGTGTGTTTTAAGTTCTTCGCAATGTTTGCCGGTGGTCTCAATATGATCAGCCCTTGTAGTGTTTACATAATGAACAGCGGACTCACGTTCGGCTGACTGAGAAAATGGCTTCATAGTGTGCCAGAAAGCAGTGGCTGGCTAGTTTAACTTTTAATTTAACTTTCTTCATTGGTAAGTGTTTCACTGTCTAATGATAGGAATTAGAGAGTGCTTGGACTTTGTTGCCTTTGGCTCGTTGATGGCCCATATCTATCTACTGTCACTGACTGAGGTCTTAATGGACAAACAGCCTACAGCTCAGCTGGAATGTGGTAACATTCATGAGCCAAACAATTCCTATAAATTCAGCAGTTAATGACAAGAGAATAAATGTTTGTCAAATTATTCTCAACTTCTAGGCTTTAGGTTATAATATTTCCTGTCTAGGTAGATTCTAGCTAAAATGGTGACATCAAAAGATTTTAGCATGACACTGATAGCACTGAAGCACATATTGCACTGTGCTTAAATTACATTTGAGTCCTAATGAGGAACTACAAGGGGGTTGTTCATTTGTTAGCCTTGCTTCATGAATTTGTGTGTATTCTTGTAATATGCTTCCCAAAACCAACATAAGGGATTTATCATATCAAGTTTGCTATCAACAAATTAATTTTGCCACCTCATTTGCAGCCTTTATGTTGTGTTTTATTTTTTAGCCAAAAAAGCTGTTTGAAAATGCATTGGGGGGGGGTTCTCGACAAGAGAGATGCAACCGTGAAAAACACACTGTTACACTTTTTTCTCTCTTTTTTGGCTTCCGGTGAAAAAGCAGGCTTTGAAATTAGATCCACTAACTGGCTATGAAATAACAGACAGCTAAGGAGAAGAGGGGGTAAAAAAAAATAGGGTCTATGAATCAATATGGGCAATGGGGGAAGGCCAAATGTAATAAATAATACAATAACAAGCCTAACTAATGAGCTGTAGCAATGGTGCAGTTCACAGGATAGTCCCTTTGTATGAATCCCTGCTTATAATCTTGGGGAGCCGCTGGATGATGAAGTGTTGCCATAAGGCAACACCTGTGCAATTAAAGCAGCGGATTCTTTAGCATGTGACATCAATTTTAGCCCTTTGTAAAGGCGCGATGAGCACACTAATAATCTAGTCTACTTGACTCCACGTCTAGCTGAAACGGAGCATCTAATTAGGTAAAAGTAATTAATTAGAGATAAATGGAGCTAATCAGGGCCCGTTAGCACTCCCACTTTCTTGGCATTAAGACAAGGAGCCTCCTGCTCTTTCATTGGCCGGTCTGTCATCTATTCAGTGAACATGAAAAAGATATGTTTTTAATAGAGGTTCTGTGATCTGACAATGAACTAGCATGCTCCCAAAAGATCAAGAGGATACTATTCTACTGCTCCTAAAGTGGTCTTATTAACTGATGATATTCTTGATAAACTGCTGAATTTCTTGGTAAATTACTGCTTTATTTAATTTCTGTGTTCCCTTCTATGAAATATCAGGACAGTTACACGTGCAATAATTGGGGCGGATCTGCTCAGATGAATAACATGATGGAATGTAGATACAATTTCCTCCGGGATTAATAAAGTCTCTATCTATCTATCTATCTATGGAAGATATGTATATTTAATTAAAGTTGAAGAATAACAGATGAGACAATGTCTGCCATTAAAGAAAATCAACAAATGTTTCCATAATTGACAAACCATATAAGCCATTTTAGTAAAATAGTAAAATATCCAAAATCCTCAATTTGGATCCCCCTTATGATGAGGATTGAGTGTTTTTCTTGTTTTTATGTTGTACTCAACGATTTTTGGATTTTTGGACTGTTAATACAGCAAACCACCAACTCCAAAGCCAGGAACTTTTCTTTAATTGATTGAAAATAATTGATTGTGTCTCTGGACTGTAAATTAGTAGTAATTTCATTTATAAGTACCAATATTCAAGATTAGTTGGTAGCGTTTCAGACTTCAGACTAAATCCATTGAAAAATGATTTGAAATAGATAAATGTGATTCTGTGCTACCTCATACTTCATGCGGCTGCAGACAGCAAATAACCAGCTTCCTACCATTTTGTTCTAATTATAATATGGGAGGTGAAGCGCTGGGTTTGAACAGTTGCTTCCGTGTTATGCCGATGTTGTAGCGTCACGAAGACCCCCGTGCTTCTACTCATGTACCTATCATGTCCAATTTCATTCCAAACAATATTCCAGTCTGTGTATATGAGCAAATCCTCTCTGAAAAATGAAATTTAATGGTTATGGTAATTAATGTTGACTTAGCGGCTCAGAATAGCAGGAAGATGGAAATGCAAGAAGTTTGTTTAGATGCTAGCGTGTCTTTGGGTTTCATGAGGACGAATGATTTGTGGGAAACATGATTATTTTTTCCCTCTGCTTTTCCTCATACACAGGGGAGTCGTCTGCTACAAGAAGGCAGGGCGCTCCCTCGACACGCATCATTAGAAGGTTTTTTACAAGCGACAAGCAGGCTATTTGGCTGTCATTGGGATTGTTTGAAGAGAATATGTTTCTGCTCCATACTCCAGGGAGCCCCGCATCAGGAGGAAAGTAGATCACCCTTGAGCACTTGACACTGCTGTTATACATTTGTCAATATTAAGGCTAAGAGGTTGGGCCAGTCAGTGTAATTTGGGAGTTTGCACCATTGCTTGCCTCAAATAGGAGTTGACCTTTAACCTGTAATGTCACTCATTCTCTAACCTTGTCCTGGTTAATTGCTGAATTCTGCCTCACTGGAGCTAATTTGATATTCACTTCCACCAACTCTACTGAACAATACATGGGTTTCCAGTGTTCAACTTTGAAAATGAAACAAAACGAACTTTGTACTTAATATTTAAATTGGGTCATAGTGTTTAGCATGGCAGGAATTTTAAATTTAGTCTTATATATATTAAGTTTCACTAGTTTTTAGCATATTTTAGAGACAATCCATAATCATTGAGTGTTGACGCTAAGATTTGTCATTATTAATATTTTATTCAGTCTAGTTGAGTCAAAAACAGTATGTTATGTCTTTTTCACATCAGATTTATTATTTTGTAGTCAGATTACAAACAGGCTGAATGATTCAAGATGCAGCTTTGCAGAAAGTTTCTGCTCTGATGTGGGTTTATATAACTCCAGACATGGAGCATGTTCTGAATCTCTGATTTTACTTGTATCTCAACCAGCTCAATCTCAACCCGATCATTTTCAGATGGTGAACAGGCTGAGATCGTTCAGCCCAGAGATCTATTGGCAACCAGATAAAACTGTAAATCTCCAGAGAAAACGTCAGAGGGAACCAGCATGGTTCATTCATCTTTTACTCTTCTCCCCAGGTTGGATGACATCGGGATCGGCTGCAGACTTCCACCAGAGTCTCTTCTGGCTTCACTTAGTACAGACATAGCTCACCATCTTTTGAGTCCCATAGCTTGGAGCCAGAGAGACACATCGGGTGATTTCCTGACGTCATCTGGGCAGCACGGGAAATAAAATTACACTCACCATTAAATGAAAATAAAATTTATACTGTAGCTTAGTGGAAAAAAATGACGTATTTTGTCTCCTCTTTCCAAAATAACGTATTTTTTACCCTTTTTTTCTTCTATAACAATCTATTTCATCAGAGTTTGTGTTTGACAGAATTGGTAAAGCGTCATTGCCTCATTTTAGTTGTGGAAAAGATTGTTCATCACACAGTAGTTGTGGTTTAAGAAGTTAACACCAATGATTATGATTATGCACCTCATTGTCAGGTATTTATCCTGTTTCATCACTGAACACAAGCACAACAAGAATGTGTGTAAAACAAACTGCAGGATGTGGCAGCGAACAGTGAAGCAGCACAGTGAACAGACATGACGAACTGTCATATTCTGAGTGCGGACCATAATGCAACCATCACCGGTCCAAAGTGCAGGGTGTGTGCAGCGTTTACAATTGAAATGAGGCAGAGTGTAAGCATAGAGATCCTCATTATACCATTCCCCCAAGGGCCGGGGGCAGTGCTTCAGTTGGGAAGGAGGGAGACAAGTGCATCCACAAAGACAGAGACAAGTAGCAGTTTGGTTTCAACACCAATCTCCAAATGGCTTTTCAAAAGTGAGTAGAGAGCAACACAGAGGGGAGAGATTTGTGTCGGTGTCTGCGATTCTGCTTCATTTGTCTGCTGTTCACCACGGGCAAAACAGGCAAACATGGCACACGGGTCACATCTGATTCCCCATTGGAGATGAGACAGTGAGAGGATGGCAGCAGCGCGAGGCGGCGTTGCAGCACTCTGCCACGTCCAAAAGTATCTGCATCAGTGGTGCTGATTGTGAGGCACCCGCTGGCGCTGTTTAGATAGTTTGACTACATCAAGCTCCGTTCCAGACGGCTCTTACTGGTGCGATTAGAGGAGGGTGAAGATGAAAGGTGTTCCGTGTATTTTTAAAATTGTTGATTTTCCGTGTAATGATAGCTCGTGCAATTAAGCACTGGCTTCAGGCGCTGCATGTCCTTGTGAAAAAAATCTGTGTATGTGTGTGTGCGTGTGCGCATGCGCCCGTGTGTGTGTGTGAAAAAATATGATATATACCCTCATATAAATATGAGGGTGTGCACATGTGTCAGCTAGAATTTTAATTGTAAGGACCAAACAGTTCCATTGATGAAACTGCTTATGTACTGTGTACGTGCACTCATTTATAGTGTATTAACTTGTTTGTGTTTTACACACAAAAAAATTGACTTTCTATTTTTTTTTTTTTTTTGTCGACATTAGTTGATGATGATGTAAACTTTCAGTAACAGAACTAATTCCACTGTCCTTGCATGGAAATAAATGTTTTTCTTTTGGAGCAAATCACAAGTCAGTGATTCCTTTGTTTCAGATCCACAGTGCCCAATATGTAAATGGTTCTGTGTGTTAAAGAGTGGTGGGTGTGTTGGGATTCTGTGGGGTGGGGCTCAACCTGTAGGGGAGTCTGTCAAAATGGTTAAATTTGCCATGAGAGTAACTGTGTGGCGTTCACTTCTGCTAAATGTAATCACTTTAAATAATGTCAGTGACATCTAGTGAAGTACTTGGTGGAAGAAAAGGCCCAATGTAGGGCAGTCATCTTAGTGTGTGATCTCCACTGTCTGTGTGTTATCTTCTCTTTCATTAGAGATGAACAGCCTCGGGTTGGATGGGTGGGGGGAGTGTGTCTGTGGATGCAGTGGGTGGTCAGGGGAGGGGGGCTGACATTATTGAAAGTGGTAAATAGGATTGTAAAGAGGACGCCATTGTTGCCTAGAAGACAAAAGTGACTGATGATTAGCTTCATATTTGTTGCGCAACTCAACACTGGCTGAAGATTGTGAACATTTATCACTAGTGCCAGGAACTTTCAGCAAGGATTTCATCACACCCAACTCTGGCCCTGAGAAATCGCTTGTAATTTTACAAACAGACAGCATGTTAGAGAAGCAAAGGGGGGGGGGGGGGAGTACATATCAGCGGCTGCCTGATGTGCCTTCCATACCTTGAGGCACGGTGCTGGAAAATTCAGCGTGAACTTTCGACACTTAAATGCTAAAATGCGACTGATTTGAAATGATAATAGGCACCCTAATAGAAGCTGATCCTTTGCTATGGCTTCCAGTCCTATAGCACGCAGCTGTAATGCAATTTGAGCCGACAGTTTTGGAAAAAAATGGAGAAAGGCACAGATTGTGGAAGATAACACCATACAACTCTCCTTGCTGGCTGAAAAGGAAACATGTCTTGGAGTGCTCTGCTGTGGATTGGAGGTAGCAGCAGATTGAAGAGGGGGCAGGAAACAGTAAGTGGAGCTGGCAGAGCGAGGATTGAGGCGAGGGGTTTTGATGGTGTAAGAATGGAGCTGACCCCGCAGCCCTCCAACATTCACACACGGAGAGAGGCGTCGGATGGGACGGGCCCGGAGTCAGAGACCTGCTCAAGGTTGACAAGAGCCGGGGTCAACCTTTAGCATGTCCGTCCGTAAACAAGCTGCTGGGAGGAAGCTAAAGGGCTCCAACCAGAAGCCCATTTATGGTGATTCTTCAACCAATGCAGCACTGATGTTACCTCAGATATTTGAGAGATGCCTCAAAAATGATGTAAAGGAACCGCATGCATGTTTATTTCAGCGTTAGTCACTGTAGTAACATTACAGTTCACTGCAAATGCTCTCAATTGAGTTCCTAATACAACTTAATGCACACTGTATTAAAAAACACAAACAAAATCTTATGCCACATTATATCATTATTAATCCACAAACCTCACTGTGAGCACTGGGACCACACAAGAATTAACTGGTGTTAAGTGAATCCTCAACAATGATAGAGAAATGTTGCTGTGTTGTTTATCTGTAATTTTTGTCTGTTTGTCTCTTAGTTAGCAGAGAATCTAAAAAAAAGTTCAAATTTTTACGGACAGGTTGTACAGAGTATTGTTTATTTTATATGTTTCTTTTTATTTATTCTGGTTAGTTAGATAAAAGTATTTTATTATAGTTGACTGAAAGCTTCAACATTATAGTTGTCATAGTGAAAGAAAACTGGGAACATGTTGATTTAATCAATGAAACATGTTGAGATTTGTTGACAGGTTGATCAAATTGAGGCGGAGATATACGTTTTTGGTCATTTTACTTTATGAGTTAAAGAGAGACTCTTCATCTACTATCCTGAAAAAATCAATTGGGAATCAGCTACGGATGTTTCCAATATTCTTTGATCTCTATATAGGTCAGTTAACCGGTTTACACTGCAGCACCATTTTCAGGTCTCCTCCACCTGCATTCACTGATGTAAAGGTCATCACAGAAGATTTTCATTATATTTTGAGGCAGATCCTAAGAGGACAGACTCCTTTTGTTGTCTGATACCCAGCCTCAATCTGCTGACTCCTAAAGAAGTTTCTTAACAATGTGTTCAGTGGAACAGATGGATATCATACATTAGCTGACTAATGTCAGGCTAGAATTAGCATGTTTGGTGTTGTAGTTGCAAAACATGACAACACCCATGTTCATGGTTGTGAAGGAATGTGGGACCCAGCATGGCCTAGAATGCACAGATAAATCACTTTATTAGCCTATTTATGCAGGGATGGACATGTAGCTTGTCCTTCCAGCAGTCTTAAACCATTGGATGATATCATCATTCTGAACGGATCGTTGTTGTTGGTAGTGAGGAGTGTTTTTTCACTTAGAAATCACTTGACTTTTGTATGTTATTTGTGTCTGGTCGACATGTTCCACAATTTGCTAGTCCACAAGAAGCAACATATTAATAGAAAAAAAAAAAAACTGGCTTCAACTAAATGGTTGAATTTGGTAAAATGTGCAAGGACCTGATATTTTTTAAGCTACATGTACAACACATGTTTCTGTTTTTGAACGATGTATGTGAATTATAATCAGGAAAAAATTAAAACAGAGTCATCTGTATATACTGTATCTTCCCTGTTTTAAAAAAAGCTGGATGATGATGATGATGATGATGATGATGATGATGATAATAACAATAATAATAATAATAATAATAATACACCTTTATTCGTCCACACAATGGGGAAATTATGTTTTCCACTCCAGTGGAAAACTTCATCAGTGATGATGAAGATTTTGATGAACTGAACCTGAACACTTTTAGAAATGTTCCACTACAAAAAGCCTTTAAAGAAGACATAAACCTGACGCCATGTGTTGCCCGTGCAGTCAGCCTCGTGAGAGCACATCCAAACGAGACGAACTTCTGTCTCAACTGCTGATAAATTGAAAGGACAACTAGAGCAGATTTAGTTACCGTGGAGATAAATGTGGCTGTCTCCTGGCCGGTGGAGGATGTGTTAGAAAATAAAATTCTCCTCATCTGCATTGTTCATCATCTCATCAACACGCAAGGGTTGTACGGTGACCGTGTCCTGTGCTGACAGACGGTTTGTCAGGAGTTTTAATTAGGAACGGGGGATCTCCAGGGGACAAGCCTGGTGGAGAGGGCGAGTGTGTGGATGTATCTGTGAATATATGCATGTAAGATAATCTTCTTTCTTTTCATAAAAACTGTTGTTTGCTGATTGTGAATAAAGCTGTATTTCATGAGTCTCCTCCCTGCATAGGCCCCTATCCTTAGATAGAGATGGAAGCCGGCAGCAGTGACACACACTCGCGTTATTATCATTTCTGATGCATTTAATAATCTCAGTTTAAGCTTTGAAGGCAATCTTTGGGGAATATTGAACCTAACCATTCTCTTTTACCCTAGATTCCTCTCTCAGACAAAACTTTGTTAATTAGCGTCATACCTATAGGCTAAGTTTTCATTTTCTCAGTTTTCCCTCATATTATTAAAGATGTTGCTGACTCTTCCCACCCTGCATCTTCCTCCTCCTCCTTCCCATCCTCCTCTGTTGTCTTGTTATCCGACTGCGCCATTGGCATTTTTTAAATGCAAATTTGTACCAAGGTTTTTCCAGCATCCTCTCATACCACTGATGCTCAGGATTGGCCCTCTACTCTGGTTGAAGCAGAGTTGTCAACTGTTTCTGAAAGACTCCTTAAGGCCCTCTTAGCCCAGTCCACACCAGTGCTGTCTTTCCAGACGTTGTCTGAGCACTCTAGTTCTGAGAGGTTCAAAGTCTTCTCAAATCCGGCTGTCAGCCTCAAGCTAGGCATGGGACCTTTTAGAATGCATTTTAGAAATCGATAAGCCTTCCTGAGAGCACCACCTCCTGTTCCTTCAGCTCCTGATTCCATAAACTTGTGACAAATTCCTTCAAACTCAAACTGATTTCCCTCGTCCTTTTTTTAAAAGACAGTTTACATGATGTATTTTTGTACGATTTAGCAATCAAACATAATCATGTCAACCCATTTATACAAACCTTATTTGAGCTTAGAAAACTGGTAAGAATGATAACACATTGTCCCATAGCAAGTCTTATTTCTCTAATATATATCTTTATATTCATACTAAAGACTGGTGGTGTTAATGGGAATCTTGGGGTATAAATGACCTTAGAAATATTGATATATTTGTTACACTCCAATATCTGTCTGAAGGTCTGATAAAGAAAAGAAAAAGACTCCAAACAGACCATTTCTTAGTGTACTGAATTAAAGTTTCACTGTTTACCTTTTTATCTTCTGTATTCTGAGTGAGTATTCTATTAGAGTATGTTTGAGTGAATGTAGTTCATATTTTGCATTTGAAGAACCAACATTAATATTATTCATCCACGGGTGTTGCTGGAGCCTATTCAGGCTGGTTATGGGCGTGAGGAGGGGTACACCCCAAACATGTTGCCAGCACATCGTGGACCGATATGGGAACAAAGAATATGTTTTCCACAGAACACGCAAGTTAGCAAATAGACTCATGAGGAGTATTTTCATGCAGGACAGCAGAGCTGAGTACACTTCTTGTCTACCAGCATTTCATTAAATTACAAGAAATTCTTGAAACGATTGGAACAAATTAAACCACTCCTGCAGATTTAAAATGTTTGACTGCACTAACACCCACCTTTACAAAACAGTCATCTGTCTTTTGAATAATTACATTTACATCAGGTCTTTGATTTGACTCAAACTTCAAGAACTTGAAGCAATAACCTCTGGCTATGTGATTCACACTAAAAGACTGCTTTACATTGCCAAAGGGGGGATGCTAGGTTCTCCCCCATCACACAAACGGATGTTATTCACAACAATATGCAAAGCACTAGCACCTGGGACTCTCAAAAGGAAGTCGACTTCAGCATTAAATCACTGGAAAGTCATTATTCAGAGAAGTTCTATGTTTTTGTTTTCATAGCACACTAAAATACATGATTTATCTGCATTGAATAGGTAATACCGTATTGCATATCATAACCCTGGGCTTGATGTATTTCACACTGAAGCGATTTACAATATACATAAGCAGCATGATGGTGTTGGTGTCAGAGGGGATGTTTTATGTGTGTGTCTGTATGTGTACTGGATAATAAAAAAATAAGAAGTTGAATTTCTCTGTCATTCACAGATTCATCCAGACTTTACAAAGCACTGGTCAGCGTTGTGTTGGTGTCTGAGGGTAGAATAGATGTATTTTGTAACCCCTTGATCTCAACAAACACATACAGAACCCGAGGGGAGGACCAGGTTTCACTGGGCCAGTCCTCCCAATACTTCACCCAAGCAGGCTTTAACAATGCTGTAAAACATAATGACAGCCCCTCAGAACAGCGCCATGATCACAGGCAGTAAAACTATGCAGATGGTGGCACATGATCAGCGCCTTGCGAACGGAATACAAATGACTGCAGTCCAATACAGTGAACTGTGGATCCCATTAGGACAAAGGCGCAGTAATGGCCGCCTCTGGGATAATACATAGCCTTCTGCTGTTGCCCACTTTACGACAGCAAACTTTTCATTTGTGCAAAGTTATTGAAGTTATTTGCAGAATGCTGCAAAACTGACAGTGTGCTCATGCTGCCCATTAAATCCCATATGAAGCGTAAGTGTGTTCCCATTGTGTGTCCTATATCTGTTAATACAGCTGGATATTTACTGAGGCAATTCAGGTTAAGTATCTTAGGTACACAGCAGCATCCCAGCTGGGATCCCAACCTTCTGGTCACAAGTCTGCTCTTTTAAACATCCCTGCTAATTGGGCTGTGGGTACATTCTAGAAATTGTTCAGAAGAGCAGCTTTCCCCTGGTTACCAGCGCCTGATGCAAAGTTTAGCCTCTGACAAGCTTAATTTTGTTATATAATAGTAATAAGTATGAAGCCTTTGAATAGCACTTTGTGCCACAAAAATTAAGTTGAAATAATTCCTGCATGAATACTGAAACAAATGTAATTTCTTTTGATTCTACTTGTTCTATGATTTATGTGATAGTACTGAACATTTCCATCATATGAAATTATTTGCACTATTTATGGCTGGTCTTTATTCAACTACAGTCTTAAAATGTATTCACACTCATTAGTTTTTCCATCCTTTGAATGTATGCTGTTCCTGTGTTGGACTTAAAATTGTGAGCCCTGGCATAGAGAATTCAGAGGAAACAACACATACGCATGCTGGGACATGAGAAGAGGTGCCAGTGCATGCTATACTGTATATGCACACGGTAAAGGCCTAGTAACAAGACTTCCAACAAGTATAAGTGATGATGATCACTTGTTATATTTATATGAGTCGTTAACTTCCTACAGTGAGCATTCTCTGTAGATCTTTGATAATGCAGAATGTTTCCAGAGTAAAACAGTGATGCATCATTCTCCTAAACAGCTCAACAAGATAGGGACTTCTTTTAACATCATTAAGTTAAATAAAATAAAAACAAAACTTTAAGCAAAAAAGATTCCCATCATTTCCACAGTTTCACCTTAGCTTTTGAGCTTAACAACATTAAATGCTACTTGTCTGACTACATGTTTAAAAAAGATGTTTATACATTAAATTAAATATTAAATCCAACTTTTTTGATCCTTTTTCACTCATGCTATACATGTTTATCAATCTGTTGATCCTGGGATCATAAGACACACGCCCTACCCCTAAGCCACTGCAGTCCAAGTTTGTGTATCAGAGTCTCTAGTTGTATGACCTTAAAGAAGTTGTGTCTGTTTTAGAGGATGCTGTGACACCATTTCTCCATGAAGCTGCTGAAACATTTTGTGGATGAAGAAACTTGACCTGTTCCTGTAAGAATAATGTTAAAGGATCATTTTTCAGGTTACATTAAAATCTCTTGTCCAGCAGTGACCTTGCTATACACCGCAAAGTATCACAAAATATAACAACAATCAGTGTACTGCCCAAACCTTATTAAAACTATTGTGACCAATACATCTGACTAATAGATCTTCTTTACATAAACAGTTAGTTTGGGTCTATTAGCTCTATCTTCTATCACATTGTGCTATGAAGTATTTTATAGTCTCTCCTACCTAGAGGATCTTGCTGAAATATTTTTGTATCTACTGTTGTGTAATTTATTTACTGTTTATGTAATTTAACAGCTTTTCTATCCGGCCTAAACACAACCTGCTGCTGTACAAAAAAACAAAAGAGTTTGGATTAAAAACCCGCCTGCTGACCCATGCATCTTTTGTGCACTCTAAAGTGAAATTACTTTAAATTTATGAGCTGGAGCGGCACCTTGCTGGGGCGTGGCTGGTAGGTTTGGGATGCAGTGTGTGACCCCTACATTTAAATCATTTTGAAGTGTGTGATGCAGCATTAGTATTACCCTTTAACCTCTGGGGTTTGACTGAACTGTGCATAATTGGTTGGTCAGCTCCTAATTAGTGTTGCATTAATGTGCACAGCCCTGGGCCAGTGTGGTGCCAGAGCTGCTGGGGGAGCATCGGGGCTGGCATGGCTCCGTGGAGCAGCCACCATTAACACTGGCCTACAGGCAGCCTACTGGGAGGTGAGAGTGCTCTAGATCCGGTCAGGTCCAGACTGCGGGTGAAAGCTTGGAGCTGCCTCTGATCCATATCTTCAATGTCCTTGTGAAAGAGCACTGATGTAGCAGCGGTGGACGAGAAGCTCCTCTGTGATCCCCCCTCTGTACACTCATGACAGCCATGTGACCCCTGCCACTCCTCAGCAGGCTGCTCTTCATGCCGGCAGGGCAGCGTGAATGGTGACTGATGTTGGCATGAGACGTACTGCCAAGTGCCCCAGCCTGTGTCAAATCATGGATGTTGATTTCAATTAGCTCAATCACAAGTTCAAATACTGACCTCTCCCATTCAAGGGCTTTGTCTTAAATTGTGTTTCATCTTTGCTGCACGTAGTAGCCTTCGGTGAACAATGTCAAGTTGTTAGGTGTTTTCGTGCCTCCAGGTAACGGTGGGTCCTCAGTTATGTTGGCCAAGATATTTCAGTGGTGGCCTGCCAAGCCTTGTTGGTCATCAGAAGGTTGGGTAATGGGACATGGGGTTGGGCTAAAGCCACCCTGATAATCAGTCTGAGCGGTGGTTGGTCCGGATGGCTGGTGGCCGCCCGGTAGCGAGTTGATTGATGTCAGCCGGTGCCTCCATGCAGAGCCCTGCCATGTGGACCCTACTGTGTAAACACTGTCACTGTGGTGAATCCTTTAGATCTCAAAGCTGAGATCAGTGGTGAGCTTTGTCTGGAGCCGTGACCAGAAGGAAGAGTGTAAGGGATCAAGGGACTGTTATTACACATGCGTCTTGATGGTGTTGAGGATTTCAGTGGAATGTCCATGTAGTGTGTGAGGTGAAGAATTATTATTTTTCTTGCCTTTGTGACCTTCTCATTCCTTATTTCTGTTGGACAGCTCAAAGTCTGATCCAAGTAAAGACCTGCATCTGTTCTGCAACCTTATATCATGCTCCTTTCCACCAGAGCCCATTGCTTGAGGCCCAGAGGGGGCGGCCCATTCTTTAAATATTCTCAATGTGTCTGCGACACAGCGTATAGGTCGGCTCTGGGGCCGCAGGACCAGAGCAGCGCTCCTCTTCTCCATCCCATTCCAGAGCTTACAGTCAGAGATAAGTGCTTCTCCAGAGATGCCCCCTATTCCTCAAATTGCCTTCTGCATTTGAGGAAGGCAATTTGAGGAAGAGGGGGCATCTTAAGAATGTCTACAATGTGCATGTTTAACATGTGACCATTAATCACAGTGAGACAGTCAATTAAAGCCATCAGAGCCGCAGTGGCTAGAGCCAAAAGCATGTGCTGGTAGAATAATATTGAGACATCAGAGAGACACTTTATCCTGTTAGTGCGGCTGCAACAACCTCTCAGATACAGATACAGAGGATGAGGTGGGCACTGGCTTTGATCAGCGAGTCGATGGTGACATTCACAGCTGACCTGTGATTTTTTAAGTCAGATACCCAGCTGTATTCCATCATTTAAGGTGCATTTTATTATTAATGATTTCCTCTAGTGTTGATATAATGTCATGTGAACATAATAGTTTCATTGTTAGGTGGCTGATAATTCAGTGTTATTTATTGACTCTCACCAGCATCACCCTGTGATGATAAGTCTATCTTCAGGAATTTCATTGTTAAAACGAGCATTCTCTATGTATATCAGGTTAATTGTTAAAGTCAGGACATGACGTCAGTGTCTCAAGTCTTAAAAGAAAAATATATTTTCTTGTCAGTTCTAGACATTTTAATTTACATACTTTATTTTGTTATTGTATACATGGAAACACTCCTGATGTTATATCTTGTTCAGGAAATAAGTGAATCGTTCAGTAAGCTATTATTATTATTATTATTATTATTATTATTATTATTATTATTATTATTATTATTATTATTATTATTATTATTATTATTATTATTATTGTTGTTGTTGTTGTTGTTGTTGTTGTTGTTGTTATAATTTTTGTTGCTGTATGATAATTTATGATAATTTACGGAAGATTTGGTGTGGCTCTGATTCTTATTATTTATCCAAATGCACAAATACAAAATACTTAATTTCTCCAAGGTCGGGTTAGACAGTAAATTTTTATTTTACAGTAATAATAGAATGGTGTGTGTGCTGTCTCAGTGAAATCTAATTTTCCAATGTGTCAACATGGGGGCTACATTTTAATGCTGTAGCTGATCCAGAGGTATTTCATTGTAACAGCGGTTTATTATGTTAGTCATAAAAATCTATGGGAATGCAGCGTGGTTAATAAACTCATTAAAAAATCTAGATCTGCAAATCAAACAGGAGCTTCTGAGATAGCAGAGGTGGAATTAAAACATTATGTATTTATATAGTGGGAAAGTACAGTAGTACAAGTCAGATCAAGCATGAAAACAGAACTAATACTTCTAAATTCAATACATTTCAAATAAAGATATCTGAGATAATAAACATGTGACAAAATGAGAGTGTGGTTTCTATCTTAACATCACAAATACATTAAGAATGAAACTACAGATCTGGCATTTAACCACGTCATTATCCTCCTATGGAAATAGCTTTCAGGTCACCATAGGTGCACCCTGCTCTTTTCTCCCCTCCTTCCATCTGTCAGTGGGCCTTTGTCATGGGTACAGGCTATAGATAGAGTTGTCAAGTCAGACCTGCGGAGTCATGGGGTCAGGGAACCTCCTCACTTCTGTTGACCTTCAGACAGACAGATTTATACATTGTCATGGCTTACGGTGAGTCCCGGCGCTCCCATGGCAGCCGTGCCTTCTGTGATGGGAGACAACTGTAATAAAGACGTCGGGCTTTGACCCCTGTCACTCTTCATTTCACAGGTAATTGTCATGATCGCTGAATAACACCAAGATTCCAAACAAAGACATTAGCCAAATGAGGCGCGGTGATGACTATGACGGGTAGCCTTTCTGTCTTCTCAGAAATGGGCTGTTTGAGGAGAAAAAAATGACTCATCAGTGTAATCACAGTAAATTACTTTTAGCTCATTTGTGCATTGTTGTCAGTGAGATGGGGTGCAGTTTACCCATTTGACAGCTTAGTTAGCAGTCCAAGAAGTGTGAAATATCACAATCACACCTATTTTTCCAATTTGACAGCCATGCTGGGAATGTGAGAGGGAAAATTGTGAGATTAAACAAGCACCATCAGCATGCATTCCATATTTTACACAATAAAAGATGTGTCCTTAAATTATAGAATGTATATGCGCTATTTCTATTTATTGTGGTTGATAAAATAGAAAAGTTCTTTCTGTATGTTCCACCAGGCCGGTGATTAGAGCAGAAGGGCTCAGCTAACAAGGTAACAATAAATGTGAATTATCATTTTCGAAGCATTGCAGCATTTTTGTCTCTTTCTGTATCGGCCCATGTGGGTAAACAAGCGGTTGACATGAGTTAATTATTAATTAAACATGAAGCAGGAGAGACAGGGGCATGAAGGAGTCCCTAAAGAGACCTCTAAACAAACGGGGCATGGAGCAGGTACCGACGCGACCCCACTCCCAGGAGTGCTGTCTGTTGTGAGATGCCCCACTCACTAATGAGCTGTTTGCAGAAGTGGGTACACAGTGACAATGACCTCTGACCTTCAGTCACACTGTCTGGGGAGGAGTAAGGGTTAGAGGTGGTAAACCTGGCCTGTCTGTGCTGTGTCTCCACTCTAGGCTCCTGGTCAAGTAAGTTTTGTGACCACCTCAGGCAGAAGCTCTGCTACTGAGGGGTTGCTTTTCTTCTCCTTGAACCCGTGGCGCTTCTTAATGTCAGCATGTTAGGAGCCTGATAACACCGGCTGAGCTGCACAATCACTTACATAATTACTGCTGTAATAAGGCCATAATGAACAACTGACACAACACGACCTTTAAGTGCTCCACCCCCATCCTGAATTTAATGACCGCAGTGGATTTTCACTTTTGCACAAGTGCTCTTTGCAGTGATAGCGCATGAGATGCTAATGACCGGCTTGACGGTTTGATAGTCGGGGGAGACGCTGTGTGTTTGAGGATGCCGGTGAGCCCGGCGACAGTAAAAACCCATCTAATTAACCCTCCTGGTATGACATCATATGATTAAATTAAAGCACATCATCTCCCTCAGGGTTTGCCTGCAAACAAACCCCGGCAATACATTTACTAAGCTTTAATTTTCAAACCTGTTTCAAAGGCCTGATGCAAAGATAATTACCAGCTTCATCTCGGTGGGTTTTTGTTGCATCCACTTGTTCATTAATAACAATAAGAGGTTGGAGGTTAAAAACTCATTTAATTGCCTTTATATTAATGACATTATGAATAGCAGGGACTGTGGAGTCTAATTCTGTCCAGTAGTTACTCGACATGCAGGGCCCCCTGGAGGGCTGCTCATTTTGCCAGAATTACACTACAGCAAAAGTAGAATTAATGTGCACCACACTTTTACAGCGATGACAAACATGCTCTCCAGCAAAGGAATTATCTTGAGAAATGGCTGCAGATACACACACACACACACACACACACACACACACACACACACACACACACACACACACACACACACACACACACACACACACACACACACACACACACTTGAAACTGCACTGTGTATCCCCATTTTGTAAACAGAGTCCAGTCCAGCTCTTTTTTTAAATATTCTATTGCCTTTCAGGGCTCCAGCACTAATTAGAATCTCTTTACCCTCATGTCCTGTAGAGGTGAATTCTTTCCCACCTCAGAAAACAACCGAGTCGGCCAACTGATGACTAAATTGTACTCTACTTAGAAATAATGATAATGAAAATGCCTTTCAGCCAAGTCATTTCACCCATGAATATTGCAACGAGGTAATTTCAGCGAAGCGTTGGCATTTTAACTAATTTAAATTCCTGTTATTGCTCCAGAATGTTGGCTGGTCTTATGGTTACTGGAGAAGATTTAGTTGTATATGCATTATGGCCACAGGAGCCTAACCATACATCTGAATGCTAATTAAACATCTGAATAATCAGCTGAAAGAGGAGGATGGAGGATTTTACTCTGATAGTTGTTACACTAACATCTAAACATTTAAACCTTCATTTCCACACAGAGAACATGTTATTGGATAAACTACATCATGTTTTTAAGTGCACACTGTGGCTTATAAGTAGTTTTTCGAACTCCTCTTCACTTCCTGTCCCTCTCTGCTGCACCGTGTGTGAATGAAGTGGAAGTTACGAGGTTTGTTCCATAATGATCCTAACTAAACAGCACAAGGAACGTATTAGTTTGCAAGTATCACCAACCAGAAATGAGGCCAAGGGGGGGATGATGAATGAGCATATTTCCCCAAGCAAAAGGCTGACCTGGATACGGCTTCCTTCCTCCCCTTCTCCGGTGCCAAGTGGGCCACCATTTTTCACTGGCCTCACACTTAGCCACGGACAGGCTTATTTGGGCTCATTGTAATGGTAGCCCTGACCTGCAGTTTGCCTCCACCGCCAGCTTCCTTCCACACTCGTCCCAAAAATTGTAATCCCTTTGATAGGATGCTGTAATTTGATCAAATAGCATGAACCCTTCCCCACCACTTATTGGCCAATTAAGTCAAGTTCTCACGCAGGGGGTCCAGCTGGCTCGGTGTTATCTCGGGATGAATTGATTGAAGCCATTCCACGTCTATGAACCCTACTTTAATGATGTAGGTGATAATACTTGTAATTCTTCTCAGTCAGGGGACTCGTGGGCGCAGCTGTTACTGCAGTAATCCTTGTCCTGATACACTGAAGTACCAGCAAGGCATTAATCTGTCTTTCAGATTCGCCTCCGCCAGGTTTTTCTCCACCCTCCTCCCGTCTCTGCCTTTCCTTGTGTCTTGTGGCTAATACTACATCTGTGAAATGTGACATTGAAGGTGTAGGCAAAAAAAAAAAAAAAAAAAGATGAGGCGTAACATGCGAGTGTGAGGGATTGGATGTTAATGATCTTGCGCTGCTTGCATTTCCCCTGACCACTTTGTTAAAAAAAGACACCCCTCCTCCAACTAAAGCATGACAACTTAAGAAGGATAGATTTAGGAGTGAAAAATCAATAAATACATGCATTAGTTTCAAAGGCAGACATTAACATTCTAAAGCAGACCGTTCTCATAATCCTGCCTCTAGCCATCCAGTCAAAATATCAAATTATCATAATGAAGTCTATCTGCATATAAATGCTAAGAATTAAAATAAGAGAAAGCTCTTCCACATAATGTTATACATTCGTTTTACAAATTGCACAATATCTCTGTACAGGTTCATGTTTCTATAGGCTCCTTACTTAATGATGCAGCATTGATATTATAACTCCTTTATGACAATTGGAATAGATGATCATGCCTCTGTTCTACACGTTTCTCCATGAAGGTGGAATACACTGTCAGAAATTAAAAATACAACAGATGACCTGAATTAAAGTCACATTATGCACAAAAAGGTTGAACGTGTTCTTAAGAGTGTCGACGTTGTCTTTTAACTTGAGATCAGAGAGTGAGAATTGAATAGAAATTAGCCTGATAGGGAGAAGCCATGACTACTTGGTTTCGCTGTGCGAGACGGGAGAGGAGAGGCTATCTCTGCAGAATTGCTGCAGTGTCCTCAAACTCACATGATCCAGAATCCAATATCATGCTCTGAGCCCCCATTCGGTCACGATTAGGATCCTCAAGGGGGCACAGATCCATGGGGTCAGGGGGTTACAAAAGCCAGGTGGAGTCTGGGACAAATTTATTAAGGGAGCGACATCACGTAGGATGTGCTTAAAAGTGCCGTCAATGAGGGTAAACACCTGCAGGCCACCTGGTTCACCGTCACGGCAACGACACTCACGTGTCCAATATCAGCTCATTACCTCGCTTTGAGTCTCCCTTCAGATGCTTTGCTGGGCATTTGCTGTTTGCACTTATTAAAATAATTTCCACATATTAATGTTCAGGAGGCACAGTATCATTTATCTGTGCCATTAAATTTACATTACCAACTTTTGTAAAATGTATTTCCCTCAAAGCGATTGTAGGGAAACATAAAATCTTACATTTTGTATTATGTGTATAAACTTAAGTATAGTGATAGAATTTGCAAATCACTCTGAAAATGCATTGAATAATAATGAATAATGCATGGATGCTGAACAAATTAGAGTGGTGTGAGCACCAGCGTGCCTCGCTAACAGTGTTAGCTGAATGCCATGAAAGATCTTGATGTTAAAGATGAAGAATTGGGTGAGTAAGCAGCAGCAGCCAGTCGGATCATCCTCACGGTAAACAATTTAGCGTGGGGGCGTGCAGCAATTACTGCTTTCAGTCTCATTTAGGAAGCCTGTTGGCGCTCGGGAGGGTGATGTCACTACAATGCTGGATGCGTCTCTGGATTTGTGACGTGCAGATATGAACAGTGATTTAAGTGACAGGACGTTTGAGCTGTCGGCTCTGAACACTTCCTATTTTCCTCTCCCCTTTTTTTGCTCCTCTCCTCATCGTGCATACCTTTGTCTGAACAGCAACTATTTTTTAGCACAAATGTTGTGAGTTTGTGTCAGTGTGTGTGTGGGAGGGGTGGCTGATTAGCAAACTTGAAGTCTGTTTATGTCTTTGAGTGTTTTTGGGCTTCATGGAAAATCAAATCAAAGAAAGCATTATGTACATTTATGTGCATACAGAGCAAATAAGCAGAGCAGGGATGGCATATCTGTGTGTGTGTGTGTGTGTGTGTGTGTGTGTGTGTGTGTGTGTGTGTGTGTGTGTGTGTGTGTGTGTGTGTGTGTGTGTGTGTGTGTGTGTGTGTGTGTGTGTGTGTGTGTGGCTGCAGGATAAAATAAGCAACAAGCATTTTGGGCTTGTAAACACGACCATAGAGGAGCGGCTGTTGGTTTCTGTCCTTATTATTTTTGGCAGGGTTGCATATGTTCCCTGTGCAGAGCGAGCTTGATTATCATTCCAATCAGCAGAGGTGGAGAGAGTCACATTAATTTGTAGTAATTAATAGCACTGCTGCATCTGACAGCACATGCTAACAAGACCCTTTGATTGTTTGGATCTCTAAGTGCGCCTCTCCTTGTTTGCATCACCTCGGAGGAATTCATAATATCAAAGCTTAGCGCTATCTGATACTTGTCAAAATGCAATTTATAAAAGTTTAATTATTTTATTGATTTAGTTTAGGTTTGATGCCTGCAGTGTCAGCTCCCCTGGTAGAACTTAGTGGATTCAAATGCTTGTCACCAGCTCGGCCTCCTTTTTACTGAGAACAATTGCCATAGGCCAGCCCGACAGGCATGGTTTAATTGCCATTAATTAAAAGCATAAATCTTTTTTCTTCAGTTGCTCTGCACTTAAACAGGGCTTTGCGTATCTGGGTTTTTTTTTCTGTGCTTGTCAGAATCCCTCCTGGCTAGTCAGGATTCAACCCCCACCCCTTACCCCCCCCCCCCCAACCCTCCTCCCCCCACCCTTTCCTTTCCCTCTCTGCTCACCAGACGTTTCTGAAATCATCTTTTTAGCACACTCCTGCATGATCTGACATGAAGTGCGGGCAGCATGGTGATATTTAGTAAACCGGCTTCCTTCTTTATTGATGTATAATGAGGTCAAATGAATCCCCTCGTACGCATGCTTAGATGGCTCCTCGCCTCAAATCCATTCTGACAGCAAGTAAAACAGCCGGCAAACATAACGCCAGCTCCCAGAGACATGGTTGTGAAAAAAAACAGGAGAGAAGAAGAAGAAAAAAAAAGCTCTTTCATACCTTGGCAATCTCTCTCCTGTCTGGTCCTTAATTAGACACTTATTGCCCTCTGAACAATATTGCTCTCCTGTGCTAAGCCTCTAATTCTGCAAATACTGGTTGGTAGAATGAAGATTACTGCCAGGTTTATTATAAAACGACAGCTCTATTTACAAAAAAAAAGAAAAAAAGAAAAAAGAAAATACAGTTTGCTCTTTCTGTCAGATGAGCTTCATAGCGTCTGTGTGTGAATTTAGCTGGTCTGTACTGCTGGTTGGGTTGGGGCGATGTTCAACATGATTTAAAAAAAGGGATCGCTTTCATTTTCATCAGTCGTGAAGTCCAAACAATTCTCTTCCCTCTCGTTGCCAAGCCCCGTACCCCTCGCCCTCAGCCCGCCGTCCGCCGCTCCTGGGTGGCCATGTCACCATCAGCAGCTCACTGGAGCCCCGCGCCAGTTTACGCATATTAGCTTTTAGCCGCATCTGCCAGCATTCACAGCCGTTCCCCTCGTGCAGCTGCATACGTAGTCAAGGCTGAGCCTTCCCAGGCCTTATTAAAGCAGAGAGTCTTTCAGTTCAGGGTCATTGAGAGAATGTAGCTCATAAATATGTTAGGGCACCACTATCAGCCGGTCAGTTTACTGGAGGTGATCAATGATGGTCCCAGCATACTCTGCCCAGCAAACATCTTAAGCGGATGCGGTTTTTGTCTAATTGGGAGCTTTGCAGCTCAGATTCCGACTTATTTGATGTTGATGATGAAGTCCCAGGAAACCTGGGGGATTCTTGTAAACTAAATGTGTATGTGTGCCGCCTTAATTCGTACGCTGGTCAGAAGTGTTACCCGTCAATTTGACCTGCATTTCCCTCTTCTACTGAGGGAGTACGAACGTAGACACACACACACACACACACACACAGACGGACACTCATGCCCTGAGCTCATTTTTAATCCTTGCAGCACACTGTGAATGCAAGAGGAAGTTCCAATTAAAATTAAAATAAGCTCTTTTAACGGTCTCTTAAATTGACAACTGAACAATGATTTCCGAATTGGTATCTGTCAAAGGTCTCGGAAAATCCTCAGTTGATAAGGCCCAACGCATCCAATTAGTAGCAGAGTAGGGCCTCAGCCAGTAATGATTTCCAGGTCCCTTAAGATGTGGCGCGGACACTTATTGCAAATTACTGACAAAGAGCCCTGCTGTATTGATGAGGGGAAGAACAGCCAAGTCTCCGTGTTCCCATCAGGTGGACGAGCACCTAGAGGGGCCCGAAGGAGAGTCAGGGTCTCTCTTTCTCCCTCTCTCTCCCTTTTGGCAGCCATAATATGGCCTCGCTCTGTAGCTCATATATAGCCCCCCTGCTGACATGGACTCTAAGAGACCGGCCTCTCTTGACATGAGCCCCAGCTCAGGGAAAATGCTAATGCTAACATGAGGGAGGTGTCAGGAGCGGATCATCAATAATGTCTGCAAGTTAACTGCCCTCTTCTAATTATAGCTCCTGTCTCTCAGGGCCACAGGAGGCTGCAGGGCAGCTCCTTAATTGAGCTGAGGTAGATTTCTTCCCTATCATATTCACAGCCCCATTGTTTACAGTCCTTGAAACTGATTGAAAGGAATCAAAAGCTTGGTGGAGATGTGCATTTTGTATGCAGGAAGAATGAATAAAGGGGGATGATGCTTTCTGGTCAGGTAGGGATTTAGATTTGAAGGCCATGCTATCGCCAGAGGTCACATCATTTATTCTCAGCCTTGATGCTCCTGGAATGCGGTATGGGCTGTTCCGCTGCTGTGTTACAGTGTAGGCAGGAACCAGAGGGGCAAATAAAAGCAGGCTTCATGACAGTGAAGTAACTCGTGCTGTTCATCTCAATTATGGGAGTTAATTAATAGATAATCACGTTTTCATTTAGGTTTGCTGCCTGTGCAGTGCTGTTGTACCGCGCATTTCCTCCATGGTCTCTTGGGAACATTGCTGCGGGTCTACAAAGCTCTCAGGCCATGTTAAGTCCCCCGATGTTTGCAGGAGTCTAAGGCTTCCATCCTGCTGTAGGCTCAGTAAAGAAGGTGTTGACCCTGGTGACCTGAGCCTGCTTCCATTGGGTGAGAAAGGGCTGCTCCAGACTCTGTGCTGCAGGGTCAAATGGTTTGTAGTTTGTAGTTTCCTCTAGTTAGATGTTTGTTGCAAATGACTGTTGAGGATTGTGAGGATTTGAGCTGATAGCAGAGTCGGTATCTCCGGCAGGGAGGGGTTTGGGATGTTTTTGACATTTTGCTCAAGGAGATGAGTGTGCGTTCACCTTCATGTGTGCTTCATGCCAACACGGAACGAGCTGGGTGTTGATTGGTGATTAACATCATGTCACTGTTTATGTTCATTTATAATGCATGCCAGAAATATTTTGCGACCTGATCTGCATTGATTCATTGTCTGTTCGGTTTTGTAACCCCACGTAACATGCGGCCCCTCTGCACGTCTGCTCCTTTAAGATGAGAGAGGCTTTGATTTCCCCCATCTTTGTGTCACACTGACTGGCATACTATTTGACAGGTGGAGTTAAAATAGAGAAAATTGTGGATGAAAAATCATCATTCTCGATCTCTTGCCCAGGGCTGTAGGCAGCAGAGACAGAAGCCCACTGCTTTGTGTCAAATGTTTATCAAAGGGACTGATTAAATTTCTGTGTTCAGGGTAACAGCTTAATAAAAAAAGAAAAATCAAATCCTCACGCCTTGGCAAGCTGTCCTTGTGTGATTGTGAGTGGAATAAAGCGAGGGATGCTGAGGTGCCAGAAGAAACCTCTGACCAGCCAGCTGTAGAGGAGGCTGAAATATCATATGCCCTTTGTTGTCGCACAAAAAGAGATGCGAGCACTGAGATCTGTTGTTGTTCTCACTTTCCTCTGTCTTCTGCATCATTCTTTTTTCTCTTTATTGCTGGAGGAAATAAACCTGGCCCCTTTTGCTGAAGCTACCCCACTTCCCCTGGCCATTCCTCTCTGTTTTGTTTCAAAAGGGCAAGGCTCTCCTGCCTGAGCAGTTTGCCCTGCAGTCGGACACCAGGGGCGACGCTCGCCTCGGCTGCTTCATCACCGGGGGACTGGGCTAACGTCTCCTGACTGCACGTAGCTGTGTTTCTCCCATACGGTCATATCACATCAGTTTGGGTACATGTGACATTGCATTTCCTCCTAACTTTAAACAGTTTGTTGCCATCCTTGTTCCTCCTGCTTTTATATTTGCCATTTTTGAGTGATGCTATGATTTGCTGCAGTATTTTCTGGCAGTACCGCCGCCACACGTTTGTGTCGGATAACAGGGCCCATTACAAGATCTGTGGATGTGGCCAGTTTTCCCCTACAGGAGACAGAGAGAGCCGGGCCTCCCCCCCCCCCATTTTTTTCCTCGTCCTTACCCCCGCATTTGAATTTCTAGATAATAGGCTTTGACTTCTGGCTGCACGTTTATGGGTCTTTTCATGTTATCAGCTTAGCTCATAGCGTGGAGCTGAAGAACACAGACTCCTAGTGACAGGCCAGCCAGTCAGCAAGGCGAGCCTGTCAAGATCTCTCATACACTAATGATTTCCCTTTAGTCTATTTTCTGTCTCATTGGCCGTTTCCTTCAAAAACAAAATTGCTCATTTAAATTCTCATGCCTGGGGCATTTTGGTCTTCAAATATTGTTGGAAAGTGAAAGGATTAGGCAAAATATGCTTTTTTAAAATGTTAATATATTTTCTGGTTCACTTTCTCCTCTGAGGCCAATTAGAGAATTTCTGCTGGCTGCATTAATGTCAAACTGACATCCCCAGCTATAATTACACTGTGCTTGAAACCTAACTTTCACTTGTGGGTAGATGAGTGTGCCTTGCAGTGACACAGAGACTCGCTCTGCCAGCTTTTGATCATTTAATCATTGCTTTCTTTCTTTCGCTCTTTCCTCCCCTGCTTACTGATGATTTCACCTTTTATTCTTTCTGTTGCAAAATGCAATGCTGTCTTTCATTATTCACCGTCGTGTTTTGCAGGGTTCATTAGTGACATAATGCCTATGCATGGAGAAAGGGCTGGTTTCTTTAGGTGCAGATACCATACATTGTTGTTCAATTGATTCACAATTTACATTGTGTTGTTTGTGGTTCTTTTGCAGTGAAGGCAGTGAGTGTCCTGTCAAGACTTGGCTAATTCGTTGTCCTTATGAAACAGCTCTGTGTCAAAGGCAAGGAGGCAGCTAATGATGGTTACTGCTTCTGCCACGAATACCAATGTCTCTGTTTGAAAGGGTTCTACATGTTCTACTTGTGATTTTGGATCCCTTTGCGTAAGTTCTCCTAGAAGCCTGACACTAAAGATTATCTGAATATCTATGAGGAAAAAATGGATTTATGACATTAAAAACAAATACAGATAATTCCTGTGATTTGTAATAACAGATAAGATGATGGACAGAATTGTCCAAAATGTGCAGACTTATTGTTATGAAACAATTTAGGCAAAAAAAAAGTTTTATTTGAACATTTTATATCATATATGTATCAAAGTAGATAAATTGTCCAACTCAAAAGAATAATGTGGGGACGTAAGTATTAAAACATTTACTCTCACAACAGACTGCACTGGTGGCAAAAAGGAGTGTTGCAATTATTGATACATTTGAATATTGCAAACAATATATTTTGTGATAGTGAATAAATTTTCAGAATTTACTACATTTTTGTTGATTCATGTAACTAATAATTCAGGTTGAAGAAAATAGTGGTGTGATTCTGGATAAAGCTGTGTTAAAAGCAGATGAAGCTCCCATTCTTCAGGGTTTATAATAAACCAAATACCTAACAAATCCAACAAGATGTGAGCCATCCAAATATATGTAAGTACAGAAAAAGTAGGTTTTAAAGATCTGCCCCTTCATCAAGGTCGGCTCCACAATGTTTCTCTCTACTTCCATTTTTGGGATGTGCCCCACCCTTCCACCTAGTTGTAAAGTAATCCAACAGTTTATTGGAAATTGACAAAAAGACTTCAGACATCCCTTATCTGCCCCTTTTGTGAATTAACTCTGAAATTGAATGGGTTCATATTTGTTGTATGTCCATTCATTGAAATCCATCAGGGAGTTTTGTACATGATTAAAGAAGTTTTATCCATCAAAGTTATATAAAATAAAATACAATATTCCCGGATCCACCCCTCTGTGGTGTGATCCCACCAATGAGCCACACTTGTGAAAACATTACTCCATTTCAGAGTCATAAACTAGTTTGTCTTTTATTTTGTTTCAGATTACAACATACATCATAATACACTGACTGGTAACGGTATATTACCGATGATGTTCATCATATCACCAGTCCAGTAAACCCTGAACAGCTGATCTCCGGCACCAAAGCTTCCATCAGATGAAAGCAGCTGCAATGCCCCCCCATTTAGCCTCTAAAACAGCTTGACGATTGTGATGCCAATCAACTTTATGACCCTGTGATTGTTTGCATTTCTGTCCCCCTGTGTTGGATACCATCAATCTGTTACAGTGTGTGTCGTTGTGCTCCAGGGTGGGAAAAATTTCCACAGCACAGTTTGACAAAGTGCACATGAGCTTCCTGGGCTATGGTTCCACTGGCCACCCCTCCTCACCAACATCGTCATCCCGTCCACCCACTTTCCTCCTCTCCTCCCTCTGTTTGCATCGCTTTACCCTTTCACTTGGACTTCAGGTAATAGGAAATGGCACTGACCCCTCCTGATCCCCCAGATTACCTTTGTGAAGCATGAACGTGGTATGGAATCACACATCAGGAGACGAGCTGTAATTATTTGTGCGATGCCATCAGCATGGATCAATCACTCAGGGAGGCTGCTAGTGGAACCCACCTCGCAGCCATGCATGGAGCCAGCAGCGACCCTCTTTGACTGACAGCTTTGGTAATTAAGTGATTGCATAGACCCCTGTGACTGCTATAACAACCTTGTCAGGGCCAGTCTGCGTTTGGAACAAGCTGAAATCAATGTGTTCTCCACTGCTTGAGTGTTTCTGATCACACCCGAGAAAACAAAAACAATCTTTCCTTGAATATTCATACAGTAGGGAAAAGGATTTGTTTAACAATCAGCATTAAAAAGATACACACAGTGTAGATTTTTTTGAATATTTGCTTGTCATAACAGACTGAGAGTGTTCATAAAAACTCCCTATGAATTTCATTAGATTTTTGACGCCTCTCTCTTGTTTTATCATATTCTCAATTGTATGGCACAGAATAATACTAACCTGCACTTCAAACTGAACGTGAATGTCAAATGTTTCATTAAAGACGTTCAGAGGTTGGGATAACATGCTTTATGTCCATCCTAAATGTCAGATCACTCTCGCTCTGCAACCTTTCATTCCAAAGCTACTGGGATGTAATTTGGCATCAAAATTTGATTCCCATCATCTCTTCACCATCTTTGCCTTCTTCCATCTCTCTGAAATTAGAGAGTTGTTTTTTTTCCCATTTACCAGAGGAGACCCACATTGTTCTGAATGTGCTAATCAGGAGTATACTGGTGTGACTGCCCCCCCCCAAAAAAACAAACAAACAAAAAAACAAAAAACATCCACCCCACCAAACACACTCACGCTGAAAAAAGCGACTGTGCTGTAAAAACGAATGAAGACTGCAGAGGCGTCGGATCACCAACTGAGTCCAGTTACAGTCATAGGGAGTGTGGTACATTTAGACATGTGAATAACACCATGTGTTTAGTAAGTGCAGCTTTAAAAAGGGTAAAGTATTTGATTTACCCATAGACATATTTCAATGTGTTATAAACACTGAACAACTTCTGGGTCTGGGGAGATAATCTAAAACTTTGAATTTAAAATCACCATGTAAAGTGTTTCAATGTAACATAACAACCAAGTATTTACTTGAATTTGCTGCCAATTCTACGCTCAAGAACATTAGGCTGATATTTCTCATTATCCGACCCCAAACTTGAATTTTTAAAATTATTTGTGAACTCTCACCTTGTAATCACATCTTTTCTCAAGTGGATCAACTTTTCAGTTTCTACCAAAGGCTTTTCCAGACTTATGTCTACAGGAACAGTGGAATACTGAATATGGTAGAAGAGACTGCTGAAACTGAAGTGTCATGTGTGCAACTCATAAATGAACCCAATACAATCTAAGAACATGGAAGAAGTGGTAATTTAAACCGTACTTCTACACCATTCAGGTCAAACATATATTGATGGTGTGGGTGTGTCTGTGGATGTTAATGTAAATGTCAACAAATTATGACGCATCGACTGATGCGTCACCAGATAAAATGAGTAATCCTTACAGTATAACTTCACAGTGGGAGACACTTGAAATAAAAGTACATAATAGTTTAATATTCATACATTCAGGAATTTTTAACATGGAAGAAGGAATCTACAAACACCTTGTTAGAGAATTTCTATGTATGACTTAATGAATGTGTGGAGGTGATCTTTAAAATTTTTCAAGGATTTATTCATAAATACTTCTTCCATCTCCATGACAACTGAACAAACGCTATCCATGATGAAGTCTATTAGGTATGACCAAATTATGAGACAAATCTAGTTTTTGTGAATGTGTATTATTTAAAAAGTCCAGCAATACGTAACCTTTGATTTATTGTTAATATATTTTGTTAAATATTGTATAAATGGCCTTGTATCTGTTACATCTACATTGTACTGCACTACAGGCATGTATTAATTGTTCATACACTAGTTATTCAGGAACAGTACAGCAAATGAATAAGTCCAGAGATGAAATTCAGACAGGAAGCTGCTGTCAGTGAGATACTGTATCTCCTCTGAGGGGACGGCAATAACAGTACGTGATGATTCCTCTGTAACATTAATTCCATTACTCTCCAATGTGTCAGCCTTTTTACTTCCTTCATTTTTTTTAGCAATTCAAGCAAATTTGTGTTTCCCCCTAATGAAATGTACTAAATGTACCCCGTAGCCTCCTGCAGCTTGGCCTGAGTTCACAGCTGAGCTAACTGTTGCATGACTCACAAAGTCACATTCAATTTGGTGGACTCAGTATTCCATCTGTAACAATATGGTCAGTAATCAATAGATGTAACTTGTAATTTATAAATTATTGTAGATTTGCTCTCCAACTGTGAAAATGATGTGGATGCAAGCAACCAAACGTTTTCTATCATGTGTGTTCATCACATCAGCCACAATTAAATCATCACCAAAATTAGTATAGATTTTTAATTTTAATTCTCAACTACTTCCTTTTTGTCAGACTATCAGAATTTGTTCAATTCACAACATCTTTCGTGTTTCCACCAGTCTTCTTCTGAAACACACACATTGTCTCTTGTGTCAATGGTGTGACCTGAATGACACAACCACATAATAAAAGATCAAGTGTGTGATATTTAGTAGAAGCAAATGCCAGAAAACACGAGACCTCCTTTAATCCATGTGTTGAAATGACAGCAGAATGATTCTCATCAGCTCGGTTTAAAGAGAAAGATTTAATGTTGGATTTGTGACAAATCTACACAGGTTACAATTTATCTTTTACACAAAAGCATCAATCCATGTTTTAAACACATTGCACCAAAAAGAAGAGACATTTAGGTGACAGGTCTGATTAGTCGCTGTAATCGTCTGACTTTGTATATCGTCAGGCGGCTTGTCCTTTTGCAGCTTTTAATCAATGCAATTCCCTGACCATCTGGCAGGAGCACAGCTCTGCGATGGGATGGTCATCCAGACATTAGACCGCACCGGCACACACCACTGCGCTGCTGCCTTCATGCCATACAGTATAGACCCTCAAATGTAATAAATCCTGAACTAATTCAGTTGTTTGGAATCTGAAAAATCCTATAATCAGAGGTTAAAACAAACTTTATTCCTTCAGATTCATTTTGTGTTATTTCTGCATGAAGCACAATGTCTGTTAAAATATTTTGAGCACATTTTAAATTCTACATTGTGAACAAAATGTTTTGTGAACAGAATGTTGGTGTGAACAAAATGTTTTGATTATTTAATGGATTAAAAAAAACTTAAAAGTTTCTTGCAATATAACTTTATTTTTTAATAAGAAGTACAAAAGAACTCAAATGGGTTTGGTGTCAATGATTGTTGCTGTTCACTATTTAAATTAAAATCAAGTTTAAATAAAGGTAAATGCAACAAGAATACTTTTATGCAAATTATGTAAAAAAAATTACAGTAGAAAACATTTTTAAAAATATTTTTTCTTTTATCTTATTCGTCATAGAAATCTTTCTTCTTAAGTGTCCTGATGGGATTCTGCTTTGCATGACGATGATGCTTATAATTAAAAAGCAGCGCCCTCCTCATCATCATGGCGGCTACACACCAATGACAACAGAGACAGGACATTCTTCCACCAGACACAGCCTTAAACTTTGCATGTGAGCCTTTCTCGTGGCTTTTCTCCAGCCTTACATCTCGTGCTTCCGTTCCGGCGCAGCAGCATCCATCCTCCCCGCATGACTGACAGTCTAAATGCGGGGTGTCTCTTTGTAAACGCTGCTGCGGTGCAGCCCAAAGGTCGCCGGCAGTGAAGTGACAGCTTACACGCAAAGGCGCCAGAGAATCAATATGGTGCCAGCCACGATTATACTGTCCCATCATCGACCATCAGCTGAGGCCAATGAGACCATCCCCTAAACTGGTAGCATTCAATTTGCTCCTGCGGCGCCTTAAACCTATAATAAAGCGATTGATCGCTCCTGTTGTCAGTTGATGAGCAGCACATTGAATGACGTGTTTAAGCATCACTTTGATCCGAGCTCAGCTATTTGTTGGTGCTGATGTTTTAGAGAAGGCCTGATTAGACTGGAAATTCAGATTCCACTGGAGACGAGGTCTTTATATCTGCTCTAATCGTGTTTATTTGACCGTCACTTTGTTTCAGTCCGAGCTTCATCAGTGGCAGACAGGTTGATAATTAACAGTAAGTCCGCATTAATTGAATATCAAGCACTCCGGCTGAAATGTGAAGTCTTTTGCCCCATTAAAGGGCAGATGAGGCCTCGGTCTGCTCGTGAACTTCACTCCTTCAGACTCCGGCCTGGATTTGTCGCCGCCTTGCGCTCAAAGTACGTCTGCGTCTGGAGGAGCGCTCATCCACCCAGAGCAGACATGAACAGATAAACGATAAATAAAAGGAAGCGCATCAATGGATCAAGTCAACTTCATGTTTAAGAAAATGAGCATAAAAAAAAACATAAAATTATTCACTTTAAATCCCCATGGAAGACAGACGCTCCAATTTGTGAATTAAATGAAGAGACTGAAACGAACACTTCTCTCATTTTGTTTTCCCACCAATAAAAGACCAAAAAAAAAAAAACCCCAGCATGTTTAAGCATCTGTGGGGAATATAAATATTAAATTTGTTAACTGCAGTTTTTTGTGGCTTTTAATACAACTTTCATAATTATTTTTTTTCCTGCGTCACCAGCAAATGAGCGCAAGCAAAAAATTAAATATCATTCATTCATTTTCCTACCCGCTTCATCCGCTTACGCGGGTCAGAAAAAAAAAGTTATAAACAAAAGTAAAAAAAAAAAAAAAGTAGTTGTTCAGACTTTACAAATCGAGACATGGAATTACAAAATAGCCTTCAAGAATAAAAAAAACAATAATTGACAAAATCAAATAGTAATAGTAAATAAATGAACAATAAAATGAAAAACAAACCTAACTCCGGATTTCTGATCAATAGCATAAAATCTTCATCCGTCTCAGACCAATTATAATCAGCAGCAGCAGCAGCAGCATCACCGTCATGAACAACCGGCTGGTCAAGACCAAGAAGAAGAATGAGGAGAGGAAAGATGAAGGATGATAAGAAATTAAACCCGCTCGATGATTCATCTTAATTCCGGGAAAGTATGGAAGCTGTAGAGAAGTAAAGAATCCATCTGAGAGAAAATTCACCACCACCAAAAATAAAAAGTGGAGCACGCACATGCTTTGAGCTGTGTGTGTGTGTGTGTGTGTGTGTGTGTGTGTGTGTGTGTGTGTGTGTGTGTGTGTGTGTGTGTGTGTGTGTGTGTGTGTGTGTGTGTGTGTGTGTGTGTGTGTGTGAGAGAGAAGTGTCAGTTCCCATGAACAGACTTTCTCCACAGAGAGCGCACATGCAGACCTGCAGCCTCTCTGCAGACACTGTCATGAAGGCACCGCACATTTTCCTTCATATCCTGTAAATCCACAACGGGGGAAAAGTGCTGAATTTCTCATAGCTTTGAACGCTCATTAGCACCTCATGATTACTTTACTAATTAGGATGACATGATTATGAACAGGATGCGCTGTCATGACAGTCACCACCACTCCTCCTCATTCTTAAATACGCCGACCTTGCGGCTGTGAGAATATATCCGTAAAGACAGAGGCAGTCCACACCGCGGATACACAGGACACGATCATGGCCTCATTTTGTATTTTCTTTTTCTTTTCCTTTTTTTTTTTTTCAACCCAAAATATTTAGTTAAGCAAAATTGAAACTGTAACTGGCTTTAACAAGAAAAATAAAATATGAATGGCATCTGTAAATAAAAGAGGTTAAAAAAAATTATGTAAAGTTATTGTTTTTACCCTTTTAGTCTTAATTAGTTTGGAGCATATGTTTTTTCCTTCTTTTGATTTTCCATTTCTATCTCAACTCGGATACTTCATATAAAATGTTTACAGCATGGCCTGAGAGCGCATGCAGTTATATTTTTCTTTCTCTCCTTCCTTTAAAACGAGCTATTCTGGAATTAAACTCGATTCAGCGGTTGGCTTGAACTGTGTAGATAAAGAAACAACTGCCTGATTGGTGAGGTGCCGGAGCCGGTCAGGATGTGAGCCAATGGCAGCGCAGGGAGGTGGGGGAGAGAGAAAAGGCGTTGAGTGTTTATTATAAAGGAGAAAATATTAATTCCCCCTCGCCGTGGGCCGTGACGTCAGTATAGGAAGTCATTGTAGAGCAACACTGGAGCGATTAGCAGCAAAAAGGGGGAGCCTGATGTCGAGGAGTCAGCCCGATGTATATCTCTCTATACGCCTCAACTTTTAACACAAAGTTCATATCCAAACACAAAAAGCGACGTGGACTACCAGACCCACACTTTGCGTTTCCACTGAATGTAACATCTTGGACCATCTGAGCCGCTTGTAAACCGGGATTTTCTTTTCTTTCTTTCTTTCTTGGGAGTTTTCTGTCAACTCTTTTTATACTTTATGACTGATATTTGCTGACTTTCTTCTGCTTTTCACCGGAGGAAAAGCATCTCACTGTTGTTATGAAGGCTCCATCTCTCCTCTCTTAATATGGAAGGTTCCAGTGGGTCGAGCTTTGGGATAGACACTATTTTATCCAGCGCCTCTAACTCTGGTAACCCCGTGCTGATGAACGGAGATTTTCGGCTCGGTGACAGCAGGACAGCGGATTTCAGGAGCCAGGCAACCCCGTCACCATGCTCGGAGATAGACACTGTGGGAACAGCCCCCTCATCCCCCATCTCGGTCACCATGGAGCACGCCGCCGATCCGCATCTGGTCCAGGACAGCCTTCAGCATCACCACCATCACCACAACCAGCAGAGTTTGCCGCTGTCGCCTCAGCAGCAGCCGCTCGCCGGGGCCGGTTGCGCCCCGAGGACTGCCACCTCCTCGTTTTTAATCAAAGACATTTTAGGAGACAGCAAACCCCTGGCAGCCTGCGCACCTTACAGCACCAGCGTATCCTCTCCACATCACACGCCAAAACCAGAAAGTGCCACGGCTCCGGAAGGCTTCAGGCCCAAGCTGGAACAAGACGAGAACAGAGGCAAGTTGGACAAAAGAGACGACATTCAGAGTGAAATGAAATGTAACGGTAAGAACTTATTTAACACTTCACCTGTCAGGTAGACCCGCTGTGGTTCATTTAGTAGAACAGAAGACGAATTATTATAGGTTCCACAAAGTAAACAAAATGTACCCCGTAAAAAGAAATAAAAATCAGGGACTTAACGCACTAATAATAATAATAATAATAATAATAATAATAATAATAATAATAATAATAATAATAATAATAATAATAATAATAATAATAATAATAATGCTGTCTTGGTTTCAGCCTCCTTTATTAGTCTAATAGATGAGAAAACAGATGTAAGCCTGGTGATTCTCCCCGTGCGCAGGCCCTCCCTAGTGGGTCAATTAGAGAGATTATTGTTCTTCCTGGAGGGGGGATCACGGAGCACTGAAAAACAGCTACAAATAGAGATGGATTGACATATTGATTTCTCGTTTCTGAAGGTGAAACAACCTTAAAAAAAACTTGAGGTGACAAATACACAGACATTTTTTTATTGGTCTTTTCGCGCCAAAGCGCCAAGGATTTTATTGGCAGAAGTTAGTGAAAGTTTTACTGCAGCAGACAAATAGTTCTTATATATTTGACTGGTTTGTGTCTAATCCTATCCCTCCGCCTCGCTTTGTGTGTAGGGACTAAGGAGGAAGGTGACCGGGAGATCTCCAGTAGCAGAGACAGCCCACCGATGCGCTCGAAAAAGCCTCGCAAAGCACGGACAGCCTTTACAGACCACCAGCTCAACCAGCTGGAGAGGAGCTTCGAGCGACAAAAATACCTCAGCGTGCAGGACCGCATGGACCTGGCCGCGGCTCTCAACCTGACAGACACACAAGTCAAGACCTGGTACCAAAACAGACGGTAGGAACCTCAGCTTCATGATGGCCCAGCAGCAGGACCGCTTTCCTAATCACTTAATTATTTCATTCCATTCAAATGACACATGTTGGCATGGCCTGAATTCCTATTTTTTTTTTATTTTTACCAGCCTCGCAGACTCGCTGGAGATGTATTCAGACAGAAAAAAATCTGAAATATTCTTTGTGATTTTTCTGAATTTGTGGTTTTATTTTTTTTATTTTAATAATTAGTGCGTCTGATATTATCTTATTTATTCGACATGGATGCTATCATCACGTTAAAGTGTAGGAGACAAATAACGGTTACTCTTCGCTGTGATTGCATTGCGATTAATTTTTGTCTTATTTTATTGTGAAAACGCTGCAAATGTTGGGTAAAAATGAAGAGTTCTCTCATCTTTTCAGAATTTGACGTCAAAATTAAGTTTAACCGATTATTTACAGTAGACGTGTGAAAACTTTTCTTTTTCACATCACCAGAGTTTTTATATTTCCTCTTTTTGCCAAATTAAACCTTCACCTTAAATTGATGCCTGCAATAATTAATCCTCTGCATCCCAATTAGAGCTGCGTTTGGGGGGGGGGGGGGGATTGAGAGGTGGATTAATAATTAATTTGCTCTTATTTTGATCTGATTTCCAGGACGAAGTGGAAGAGGCAAACGGCGGTGGGTTTGGAGCTCCTGGCTGAAGCAGGAAACTACTCGGCCTTACAGAGAATGTTCCCGTCGCCCTATTTCTACCACCCCAGCCTGCTGGGCACCGTGGACAGTACGACGGCAGCCGCGGCAGCCGCGGCCATGTACAGCAGCATGTACCGGACTCCTTCCTCGCCGCATCCCAGCCTCCAGAGACCTCTTGTCCCGAGGGTGCTCATTCATGGCCTTGGGCCGGGGGGGCAACCGGCGCTAAACCCCATGTCGAACCCCATGCCCGGGACACCGCATCCACGATAAAACACGAAATAAGACGAGAAAAGACGATCACCAGAAACCTGGTTGAACACATGATGTGAGTACATCGGAGCCACATTGCTGGACTTCCCCCCCCCCCCCGAAAAGACACATTTAAAGACATTAAACAGAAGTAAAGGAGGTATTTAATATAGGCCCACATAGCCTAAGTCCTAAAGACTGTCTGCCTGGGCCGAGACAGAACACCAGGACTGCTCTTGTCTTATTGTTTGTTTGTTTGTCTTTTGTACAAATACACTTACATTAGCAAATAAACTTATAAAGTTTATTAGATGGAGAAGAACGGAATGAATAAAGAAGTAATGATACTAATTGAATTGCAGACGCTTCTATTGAAACATGAGTTCAAATTTAATTTTTTTTTGCGCAAATTTTCATGCAAAGTAGAAAAAGTGAATTTATGAAAACACGCATTATTGTTTACACACCAAAGAAAATGGTGTAATAGCTCTTCGATATATTTATCCATATTCTTAAAATAATTCATAACTGTTCTGCTGCTTTTAAAAGAAATTTGGTAGGCCATAATGATTTATACATTTCGATATTTATTATAATATTCTGAGCCAAACAATCCCAATGACATAAGTGTGACAGAAATGGATCAACGTAAATAATTTGATATTGGAACATATGGCATCTAAAGTGGACAACATTTAATTTATCTGGACACCGACTGGAGGTCACTGTCCACGCCTTTATTTGTATGTTTACCAGCACATATACATATGGATGCGCAGCAGCTGATTGGTGGTGGGCTGAATGGTTTTGATGAGCTGGGTATACTGGGAATGTGGCCTTGGTTGAGCAGCTGTTCCCTGGGAGCCCATCAGACAATAAGTCTGGATTTCTCAGCGTGAACAATCAGAAGAAGTCTGAAGGGAAAAAAAAGTGTTGGTAATCTGTTGTTGATAATGCTGGTTCTCAATAATCAATAATGAGCTCGTTTTAAAGAAAAATTCTTTTCTCGCTCATATTCTGGTATTTTCCACGGTCACGGATATTTTCTAGTATTTAATCGTCCTGGTTTTAGCGCATTTCTAAAAATCTGTTTTTACATTTTTAACCCCACGTTTTGACTACACGCTGAAAAAGCATTTTTTTCTGAACGTGTCTACGCGATGCTGCCTTTGTGCGGTGAAAAACAAATACAGCGCCGGTCTGAAATTAAATGTTATCAAAATGCTTTGATTTTATTTAGCCTCCTCATAAGCGCGCACCCCGGAGAATATTCACGCTCCGTGAGAATCAGCGCCTCGGGGCCCGTTTGTTTGGGCTGCTTGTCTTTGAACCCTCCTGCTTATTACAGTGAGCCAAATTGACCTTTGCTGCGCTGCATAACTGAGGAATTCATAGCTGCACGCACAATATTTTTGACTTCAAATTAGTCATTTGAATAATGATTAAAAAAAAAATAAATAAATAATAATAATAATAATAATAATAATAATAATAATAATAATAATAATAAAATAATAATAATTTTAACTTTTTCGTTTCTGATATTTAAATTAAGATTATATAAGAGAAAACATAACAGTATTTTCCAACAGAAACACAAAAAGTAAATTCTTCATATGGATTAAAAATCATTTATGGATTAGACAGATAGGACCTACGTCGTTCTTTTCCAGCAGAAACAGGAGACACACGTTTAGGTGCTTAGGTGAATATTTATACAATATAAAACGCACCACTGTCTGCCGGTGCAGCCCGCTCCGTTCTGGTGCCCTCACTGTATGCGTCTCGGACAACGCAGTTTAGGGAACACTCGAACCATTAGATGCGCTTTTCTCCATTTAATCAGGGCCACAATTAGTGTTCCCAGTGTTCACAATTAAGGTGCGCTCCTCAGGTCCAGTATTTTTCAAGGTAATTACACTAAATACAGAATCCATTCTCATTAAATCTCAGCCCACATCTAGCTGCAGAGGCGGCGTTGGGAAAGCACGCTGTTGGAGGGGAATCGTTCCCTTAGCCTTGTAAGCAACGGGAAATGATTGTGGAAGTAGGTCTGGCCTATCGCTAGTACTGAAAATATTAGCCTACCATATTGACCCTACAGCTTCTGCCCATTACGGCAGTATACTGACGACGCACGTTGTTCATATGCATGACTTCTAGAACATTATTTATTTATTGCACTCTGCGGGTGGGAGGCGTGAGGGTGTCGGTGGTTGTGCGGGCTGCTCCAATTCATTAATAATAACCCAAGCTGTATACAGCAGCACTGAATTAATAGGCCCATACTACGCAGTGCTTTGGTTGTTGATATATATATATATATATATATATATATAAAAAATTATTATTATTATTATTATTATTATTATTATTATTATTATTATTATTATTATTATTACCGACGAATTTAGGGGAAAACAACTGAGGCACTTGTGAATTTTTTTAAGCAGCTTATACTCATGCTGGACGACGATATGCGATGATAATTGTTAATCATTAATTATTTTAAAACCCGTAAATTTGGGGAAGATGAGCAAGTGTGAGGAAACACAATCACTAGTGGAAAAAAAGGGCAGCAGACTTGAATAAAGAGGATTAGGCGTTTCTTTTACGTGGCGCATATTATCCAGAACAGATGGGCTTTAGAGAGTCGTTTTCTTCTTCTTCTTGCCTCAAGGAACCTTGTTGGGCACTTTAATTGCCACTTTTTCCAACTGATGTAATGGTGGGATATCTTTTTCATTACAATAATGAGGTAACACTTGCTCTCCTTGGCCTCTCATTATCACATCTCCTACATCACTCACTAAACACAAATTTAAGCCCACCCCCTTCCCCAAAACTCTTCGCGCTAAGTTCTGTTATACATCTTGTACACCATTATCAACAGCTACTGTCTCCCGTCCTCCTGCGTGACTCCGTGTTGATACGCATCCCATTACTTCTTTTCATAAAGAGCTTTCAGGAGAATTTAAAGTGCTGAATGATAATAGTGTTTATGAGGAAGATCCCAATTTAACTGTATCTGACTGCGTCTATTTTAAAAAAAATGCATAAGTTTGACTCCCTGAATTTGCCACCAAAAGGAAAGCCTTTACTTAAAAAAAAAAAAAAAAAAAGTAAAGAAAGAAAAAGCGTATAAATCAGACTGAGATGGTCAGTCTTGATGTTTTCGGAGCTGGCACTTCTTTGAATGTTTTCCCGTCAGCACTCCTAAAAAATAAAACCCCTTGCCTCTAGCTTCAAGATGATGCTAAGAGGTGCAGTCTGCTCCACACGTTTGAAATGACGGTGAAAAATAAATAGGCTTCATACTGTGTTCTCATGGTGCCATCAAACAGCATCATTCTATGCAACATCTCTATTAAATTCACGGAAGATCATAATCCACAGGGAGGAAAACTCCTGACTTTAGCATTAATTAACTTTATTGTTATTTTAACATTTAAAACATTTACATCTATAATTCAATGCCACAAGTCATTACAGGTCAAGAGAAATATCTTTAAACCTTAGTTTACCAGACCAAATGTCAAACACTCAAATGTTGTGATATATATTAAGTGAATGTAAAAAACTACTAAGTAAAAATTTAATGTAATTTCTGGCAACTTTTAAGTCAATGGGATAAGACAAAAATATTTTTTTTGTCCACAATTCATGTTTAAATATAAATTTTACATTTTAGCTTTTCCAAAATTATGATTTTGCTTCTCTAAGATACCAAAAACATCAACATGAGTTGTCTTTTAGTTTCAAACCCACAACTTATTTTCTCACCTACGATGTAATCAAACGTCATCAAGGTGAGTAAATAATAACCCCTCTCCAGGGGACAACTCCAGTTTTTCTTACGTGCATGAGTTACCAGGTTTTTTTTTAACCTGGTAACATGTTACCTCTGTGTTTCAAAGAGATTAGTTGCGACAGGAAGTGTTTGTTATACCAAGTGCTCTATAGCCTTCCCTTACTAATGATCCTAAAGTTGGATTGTTGAGGGCAATGAGCACCGAGCGACTGGACTTGTTGACATGTAGGCTGTAAGCCATCCATTTATCATCCCATGAATAGCCAGCTCACACTGGGCCTGCATGGACCAGCCGGGACATCTGCACCAGAAATGCTGAATGACGCTGTATAGCTGCGACATATCATCGCTTAAATGGCCTCATCATTTTAACAAATCCAGCCAGTTTCCCTCTCTCTTTTTGTCAAGTGACAGGACAGCCGATGGCAGAGAAGCTCCGCTACCTTTCAAGTTTCAACCAGGCGTCGTCACATGCGACCGCACAACCAAGAAGAAAAAAAAAAAAGTGTCAGCAGTGATGTCAAAAGCTTCAATTTTTACAGAGCAATTAGAGGTTTCATCACAGCGGAGTGATGTCAGGATTCATTACGGCTCAGCAACAGCTAATTGCTTCAAGGTTAAAGTAACAGATCTGACGGCATTATATTTTAAGTGACAAGCTCAAATTCTGGCAGAGTTTCAGAGAGCACAGTGCTGACATTAAGGGAGTGGGCTCAGGAGGATGGAACTGAGAGGGAATTGAAATTACTGCACATTAGGATTATGATAGCAGTGAGGAAAACACAAGGAGTAATGTTTGGGTCTATTTCTGAAAGGGAAACAAAGGACATTGTAACACACACTCTGCAAACACCCTTTCATGCACTCCATTCTTGCATTGTCTATCAGCCCTCGTGGGTATTGACCCAGTAAGGGAAACAGATGGAATATCTAATCTGTGTTAGGAGTCATCTCAGCTGCCCACCAACTTTAGCTGTTTGTCGTGTCGCTGAGGCTGCAGCAGCTCCCTACCTGCTTTTCCTGTAACCTTTCATAATGCAACCATATGTGAGAGACCATTTGTCACAATAACAGAGACAAAAACAACAAAGGGGCGTGACAAGTTAATGTAAAGGATTTGTAAATGCTAAAAGCAGACACAAGGGACAGTACAAAGAAATCAGACTGAATTACTTTTTGTATCTGTTCAACCAATTGTGTGGTTCCTGACTCCAGGTAAGAAGCAACAGTACATTTGAGATTGACGATGCTAATACATTAGCAATTCATTCAGAATTTTGCTCACAGCAAATTCACACATGTGCATTGGCATTTTAGTACAATTTTCAGTCTTTACCATGCCTGAGAAAATATAAAGTCTTATAAACCTCATTCCAAGATCTTCATTGAATTTTGACTGCAAGAACAAGGAATGAGTGTAGCTGTTACACACTAATCTAAAGAGCTTATTAGTCTCCTCCCTGAAGGTCAGAACCCTCCTTAGCCTTAGAGGAAACTTGAGGGAATAAGTGAGTGATCCAGACACCAGGGCATGGAACCAACACAGTAGCATCAATCTCTTTTTGGAAAGACCTTTGTGAAATATTTGATGCACAAAGAACAGATTGTACTGTAACTCCAAGAACCAGCAAAGTACCAACAAATTGATATAGTGTGCAGTCACTTCGCAGTTCCTACTCATAAAAAGAACTGAGACTAAAACAAGAACCGTTGAATAGTATGTCTGACAGTCAAAATAAGCTAAAAGTCCATAAAATGCCGTGGAGCATAGAGGAGATTCAGTAATTTCCTGGTGTTACTCACTGGAAGCCATTCTTTTTGCGTACAGGTAGTCACATGTGATCCGTTGTTGGATAAGGTGTCGTTGTTGGTGTAGTGTTCATCATGGTGGCTTCGAGACACGGCAGCAGTCAGCATCGAGAGAGTAGCGCTCCAGTTCAATCTGGGTTAAGATGACACCCACGCATTCAGACCTTTTTATTACTTAATGACCCAATTTAATAGATAAAACAAATTTATTTGAGCAAAGCAAATTATAGATTGGTGCATCCATGTCAGAGAGCTGCCAGAGTAATTTCTTCAAATGAGCAGTTGTTTACCCTTGCTTCTTCCTCCTTTTTAAAGTAGGCTACCTGATCCTTTGAACCGATTGTTTGTTTAACCGCTGCTGGGAATGGAGAATCCTCGAGGTCTGACTAAGTGTTGATCTAAGGTTGATTCTGAAATAGCCTAATGAGTGAGTCTTTGGATAATTAGTGATAGCTGAAATGCTTGTGGATAAGTTGAGTGCTTTGCCACCCTGCATGAGCAAGACGATGGGGAGGACGGATGATGAAAGAACAGAAAGATCAGGGTTAATGAAAATTAGCATGTCAAGTTAGAGCCTACCTCTGTGTTTTTCCTTTCTCTTTTAATCTTTTGTTCTTCTTAAGACGTGGTATTGTTGATGTAATGGAACAATTAGTGGCATGGTTCATTGTAGGGATAAGGTGCCGCTGCTGGAACTGAAACCAGTGCCATGGTAATTAGAGTCAGGGAGGCGTATGGTGGTTAGGTCCAGCAGGAAATGAGGAAGTGACACTGGGCCTATGGGGAGAGAAAGTCTGTCTCCCTTCTGTGCCCTATTGCTAGTCTGTGGGAGACCACAAACAAGAGCTGTGCCCAGTTTGACAATCATACAAGTTTGGACTGGTCTGGACTAAACCACCAGTAATTTGGTTTTTCAAAGTTTTCACAGCTTGCCTGCCATATACGTGAGATGTGTGAGTAAAGACATATTGACGATTTGTGAGTCTTATAAAAGTTTATTTTTCTTCTGTATGTAAACAATGCAATCTACGGACACAGTTTGATCAATTTTAGATAACCACACCAATCAGCTTCATTTTGTGACTGTAATTACAGAAGCACAGAAAAGAAACCTTGTCCAAACAGAACTGGAGATACACCTGATTCACAATCATTGGTTGCATTTTTAACCTAATTTCAATCACATTGCTTTCATTTTCTTCTGCATCGCAGAAACACACAGCCATTTTTTTTTTTCCTGGAGGTTATGTTGTGATGCAGTTAATTACATTTTAAATTAAGGCTGTCTCATTTGACATTGAGGGCAACACTGGGTGTGAAGAGAAGGACTAATAGGAGTTTACAAGTACCTGTGATGTGCAAGCACAGGCCTGCCGAGTGGTGAAATGTGATTAGAAGCTTCTGCTAAGCACTGTCTGGTCTTCTCACCACTTGACTGCCGTAGGCTTCAGGCCAGCATGAAAGCTGATTGGGCCACAGCTTTTTTTCACAACCATCTTTTTTCCCGCAAGATTTGAAATGGCACTCGGTTATGCAAACATATGTTGGTCGCTCATACATTAAGTGGTGAGAAACATGGAAAAATGCTTGTGCGTAAACAATTAGAGTTGCTAAATGGATGAGGGAGGATAAGCTCACAGAGGGAGTCAGAATGGTACATTGAAACTAATGCAGTTGTGTTATTCACTGGCGTTGGAAACATCCATAGCTCTTCCAGGAGTAAAAGCTGGTCTTTTCTTGCATTAACTAGGTCTATGGGCTTTTTATAAGGTTATTTTCCCCATAGCCACATAAAGCAGCTACCCCCCTAGTTGAAGCGATTTGCTGTTCACAATGCCTCAGCTTAACCAGCTAGGTCAGGTCAAGTTGAGTCAGACAATAGGGACTTTAGTGTCTCACCCACAGCCCAGAGTGTCGCACAAACAAAGCAGCTCACTGCAAGTGGAGCAAACATTTCATAAGTCGTAGCCTCAGTCTATAAATGTCTAGTCTAATCTGCTAGTTCTCATCAAGCAGACCTTTTATCTGTTTTTAGATGTTGTTAAAAAGAAAATCAATATTTGTCAAAATAATTTAACACATTATTTTCTCACAACCAGTCTCCCATTTAAGATTTAATGTATGTTCATAGAAAAAATGTGTTTGTCACAATTAAAAAATAAAAGCCTGTTTGTGTCCATATCTGAATTTAATCTGTTGAGACAGATGTCCATGTCAAAGACAACTATTCTTCCCAGCAAAGACCAAAAGTACGAGTCATTGCCATCAAAAAGCAGAAACTTGCAATAATTTTTATTTTGGCTCTTTGGATAGTTGAACCTTTATGAACTAAAAGAACATAAATTATTGAGGAAATGACTCATACCATTACTAAAGTATACCTTAGAAATGCTATGAGTCCATTCCATAATATGTCTCGTAAGACACAACACTTCTTTCCTCTCTCCTGTTTCCAATCCCAATAAATGAGGTTGAATGACATTTTTGTTATCACAGGTTCCTCAAAATAAATAAATCAACAAGGAAATTTAGGAGGAGCTTGTCAATCAATCGATATGCAGCATTTCAATATCAACATAAGTTTATGTTTATATGAACATTTTAAGTACATGCAGGATATGAGGACTAACTCCAGTGTGCAGATGAATATCTTGAAGAGATTTTACACATCAAGATACTATCTAGGTCAGGGGTGTCATTTTCACTGGGGGCCACATCAGCATAACAACTGTCTTCAAAGGGCCAGATGTAACTAATAAATGTAACTCACTGTAATGTAAAATAAATGTAACTACTCCTTAATGTTAAATAACTCTGAATGTATTACTTGTTTAAGTTACAAGAATTACAGTTTGTAACTTGAAGAAGTACAAACTGTAATATGACAGCTTGAAAAATAACATCAAACACAAGTTATGGCATTTAAGTTGTTCAAAAAGTTTTTGTCAGTTAAAATTAGCCTAATTCCTGCATTGTGGGAAATGCAGGTTTGGTCAAAGCACACTTTTGACCTATTTATTTTTAGACACTCTGACCTTTTATGCTCTACTGGGCCACATAAAATGATGTGGCGGGCCACGTTTGGCCCCCGAGCCTTGAGTTTGACACATGTGATCTCGGTATTAAAATGAGACCATTCGTCCAATGTGTTTGTCATAACATGTGACCACGCCCACCAGGAAGCACATTGGATGTCTAATGGGGCACAGCTTGTAATTGTTTTCGGGTGTATACAGTATGTAGTGAATCAGGTCTGCTTTCCCATCAGAATGCCATACAATGAAGATGCAGTGAACCAGAGGGGAATGTTATTATTGTTAATTAAAATGAACCTAAGATGATTTTTTTTATATCATTTTTATATCTGTTTTCCAAAGGAATGACTGAAAGCCTGTTAAGATTAAAAATGGATATTGATGGCAGCAAATAGATTTATCAAGGAAACATGATTTCAATGTTTATTTTCTTCACATAAAATGATGACGAAATTGATCATTCATGAATGTATGTGGTGAAGTGTAAAGAAATTGACACAAAGTATAGTAAAACATTGATTGACAATATATTTCCTTTATTTGTGGAACACATAAATGAAAAAAACAAAAAAGGAGTTTCCCCTAATTTCAATCCAAGTGTTGTGTTACCCAATCCTGATCATAGATTGAAGTCTGGAACAGAACTGCACTTCTCTTGTCACCCACTCCACCATCCAGCTGTCCAGCATGTTGAAGCTCAGAAATGACACCAAGTGTTTCATTCACTGACGTAAAGGTTATGTCTGAAAATAATCCAGGGTTAATATTTCCAACACACACATTTATAAATGTTCTATAAGTAAGCATAAATTAGTGAGTTTTTTCTTCTCTAAAATAATAAGAAAGTGAAAAACTTAAGTGTTGAAAGGGCGAATGCAAAAACGGATTATTTGTAAATATTTTATGTAATGTTTTATTTATGCAATGCAAATATGACATACCTATATTTATATGAATATATGTTAAATATATGTAGACTTTTCCTCAATCTGTGATGGATAACTGGAGGTTGTGGGGTTTTGGATTCATTTGTTATTAAGTAACACTTAAACTTCAACTTTAATTTTAAAGATCAATACATGAACCAGTTAATCATGAAATACTCAGTAGAGGAATCAGCTAAAACTTACCTGTTAAACGTAACTCTAACATAAATGTATATTTGTAATTGTAAACATCTATAGAAAAAATACTGTTTTTATTGTGTAACCTTTATTCTTTCATCACATACACACATATCAGAAGAGGCTAACATCTACTCGCTGATTTGCTTCTGTGAAGTGACTAGAAGGGAGGCCCAATTATAATCTAACATATGTTCGATAATAGGGAGATAATTGCGTGGTGTTCACAATACCCATTTTAAGAGCTGGCAGCTATGTCTCCTCTCAGCTGCAGTCAGAAAAGAGAATTCACCTCACTCATTCAAGCCCCCAAACAGAGAAAGCCTGCCTCCAGTCAACATTACATTATACAGTATGAGAAATATGTGAAGTATAATACTCAGGCCTTACTGCCCATGTGAATGCAGATATTCAGAAGCAATTTCTTGAATAAATCACAGGTTGCATACATTGTCCATACTTCATGGATGCGCACATCAACACCTATGGGAATTCATATCCTAAGGTCTCCCAGCAACACACACAATAGCTGCATACATCAGGAGACAAACATCTGATTTGTCATATTTGAAACGCTAATGTTTAAACCAAAAGGAAGAGCACACTGTAATGTGTTCATTCATCTGCATAAACACCACCTGTCCCAGCACAGACAACTCCTCAAGCAGTGAAAGTTTAGTGGCAGCCTGTGTGCGAGCCAATCAGTGGGGGCCCAGCTGCGGTTTCACGAACCCGTAGCATTTTCAAGTGTCAGAAAGCGCTCTGAGTACTGTTGGTGGTGCTAGAGAGAGAATACTTTCATTTCATGTCATCCGCCAGCGAGACGAATAGGCGACACGATAACAAACAGAAAACAGGGTGTGCTATCACGATTGACATCCAAAGGTAATTTATGCTGGCCCTTTATTTACTCTCGTAGCTCCCATACGCACACCCTGCGCTGTTCTTGAAGGCTAATTTGGAGCATATTTGGCAGATTGCAGACCCTCTCTCCTTAAGTATTTCCATCACTTGTCTCAGGCATGAGCAATGTGTTATCAAAATCCAGAACAGCATTGATCACCTTGCCTTTTTTTATCATCCCTGGAACAGCTCCTTAGTGCCAAAGCTTTTGTTTGTTTTCTTCCTGTTGTTTTCTCTCTACACTGATACCAGAACAATACTGTCAGCTTCTGTCTCGACTTCTTTCCGAAAGTGGAATATGGCATGTTCCTCAAATCGTATCTGTAATGAAAAGAAAGCTTGCCTCTCGTGACACCTCTTCAGCTGCATGGGAGGGACAAAGCGTGTAGTCTGTTTTGATGGTTAAAGAGGGGTTGGCATCTGGTATCATAATTATTTGAATAAATTACCACAGAGAGCTGATGAATGAAAGCGAAGTGCTGTCAGATCATTATCACGTGGTGTTATTAATTTTTTTTGTATGCAATTCTTCAACCGCAATTCTCAGAAGCTTGTGTCATCTCCTCCCTTTGACCACTGGATTTGGTGTTATTTAATAAATGGGACTCAATTATGTATTGCTTTTGACAAATGCAATTCTGCAAGTGCATTTTTAATTTTTTTTTGCGTTAAGGTTGTTGTTTTTTATTATTCTTTTTTTCTTTTTCCACAATTGTAGTTTAGGTAATGGTCACTTCTTTCAAGTAGTCCACTTTCAGGAAAAGCTTTTAAAGGTAGAATTGTTGGTAAGTCGACTGTCACCACCAAAATTATATGACTGATCCACAAGGAAGAAAGGGCCAATTAGAGATCATTTTGTAAAGAAGCTTTCGATTGCTTTCACTCTTGTCTTATTTTGTCTTTTGTTGACCTCTGCTGAGAGCAAAGGCGGATTCCCTGACAACCAGGAGAGGGGCTGCTGCCGTGACACTCTTTCATCTTGCATTGTGAGAGCACAAGTGCCCATGTCTGCCGACCACTTTAATCAACTTAATGCAACAGATACTGTCTGTTGTCGTGAGTCTGGTCAGATTCAAAGAGGCCCACATATGGATGATGCTGCGGAGGCTTTCCCGTAGACCTCTGTTGGACAACAAGTGCTGTGTGGGTTAGAGATGGAGGCATCAGCAAGATAGGGGTCATGGGATATGCACAAATGCAACACAGAGACAACCTGTCTGTGAGGACATGCTGGTCCCTTTTCCCTCCCTGTATCCACGTCTTTACAAGGGCTACACGACACATCTGAGATGAAATATGGGTGATGGACCTGTGTTTAGTTCAAAGGTTCATACTTCTTTAATCTTAAGTCCCTTTGTGGATCCTGGAGCCTTAAAATATGTATAACTGTCCCTTTCATTCCAGCCATCAGAGAGGGAAATCAAAGCTTGAAGTTTCTTTCAGGGGGAGTCTGAAATGTCCATACAGTGTCATCATTTCTTAACCTGCTACCTCGCACATGACCTCCAAAACATTGGCATTCACTGCAGGCTCAGCAGTAGCATTGTTGATCATGAATAAATGTCAAAAGACTAACACATGTGATTCGAATGCATAGCTGTGAATAGGTTTAATTAAATGAGTAGCAGAGAGGCTGGTTAGAGTTATATCTTTCCTACTAAAAAGCTAATTTGATTGCTTTTCATAATAATATACATTTGTTGTAACACATTAACCAATAAATCTTCATGTTTCTGGAGATAACATTGCCACTGCGTGGCTGGAGCAAAACTACTTCAACAAAGTTTATCACATTGTGCAAACACTTTTTTGCTTGAAATAATAAATGGAATGTAATATTAATTTCACATGAACTTAAACTTCATGTATTTGTACATTAAATCTCACCTTTAAATGATCCTTCCCCGATTATTGTCAAACAAGGAATGCAAGAACTTTATTTAGAGTTCATGCACTATGTACAAAGTTTAAACTCTTGAGTCCATGATCAGAATTAATTTCACGTTTTTATTTAAGTAAACAACATTATTACTTTTGATACAATTAAATCATATTATAGAAAAATGCTCTGTTTTGCTGGGTGATGCTGTTGGAGGACCTGACCAAATCTAACATGCTGTTATATACACAATACTCAAAAATATTTAGGAACATTTTATTGCAAGAAGCTACGACTTACACACTTAATACTTTCTTCAATTCTGCAAGCAATAAACAGTTTGGTCACACAAATAAAGACATCCCAGAATGCAAAGCAGTAGAGGCCACAATGCAACACAATTGTGGTCTAGCATGGTTTAAAACACTTCACAAGGTGTAAGTATCAGGTTTATTGCTGCTAGGTGTTATGGACAAAAAAAAACAAAAAAACAACAACTTATAATTTGTATCATTAGTATCACTGGAATTGGTTACCAGGGTTACACCTCTCCATCTGTCACGTAGGCTCTCAGGAGGCGATGTGCTAATGAGACATGCCTCTTAAAAGATGCAATTTACAAGTCTACAATACAAGTCTACGATTTTCGTAGACTTGTATGGTATGTTATTGTAGTATGTGATATATGCAGTTTAGACCCGGTGCCTGTCTGAGACCATGGTAACGGGTTGAGTCTGACACATGTGGTTTAGTGAGTGACTCATCCTTAATGTAGAGATCTAACAGTAAAGTTTGACTGTTGTGTGGACACAATACTATATACAATATTATATTTTCATCTTCATTGTTAAACATGATTACTTTTTATAAAAAGATCATGCATAGCACACAGCATGATTTACCTCATTCTGCAATGAGGCTAGCTGAGGTGAGCCTCATACAGCTAAATAACATGTTGCGTGACTTTACTTTCAATATTTGTCGATTTAATTTCCAAAAACAAGCTGACAAAAATTACCATAGTTTGAGTCTTTATTAGTTATGAAGTTAATAGTGATGACAGGAAAAAATGTGATTTATTGGTACACATTTACTCTCAGCTCCACCTGTCTTTTATAAAAAAAGATGACGGAAGTAAGAAAGTCAACTTTCTCAGCACTCAAGACTGTCCCTATGCTATTAGCCACATTAGCATTGCAGCTCAGGATTTATGTACAGCGCAGAGAGAAATCAACAAAGGCATAAATAAGACTGAGGTAATTAGACAAATCAACAAGAAAACAAGTGTTAATCTATATCTATAAAAATGGAAGGATTATTAAATAATACTGGCTCATTGTGGGAAAATGGCAGAGGGAAACAGGAAGTGAACACTAATTACCACATCTAATTGTCTGCTGTATAAAGTACATTTAATTGAGTCATGGAGAAGTATGACTGAAGACAGACAGACACACAGCCCTCCAAGGAATGACTATTTTTGACTTGGCAAAGTGCTGAGCTCAGCAGTAGACCACTAACAAGGAGACAATCACCCCTGAAGGTAGGATGCATGCTCAAGACTCCCCTTTAAAGGGAGTGCTCCCGCTAACCGGTGCTCCTCCGGTTAGCTCAGCCACTACAAATGTCTAACGTTCATGCTGCTTCTCATTCCACTATTTGCTCTCCAGTTCAGGACATCCATCAACACTAAGATTTCGCATGAATATCAATAATTAACTTTTGCTTGGGGTTCATTTTCAAAGCAGTCAGATGAAGAAATGGATCAACTGACTTTTATCTAACACTGAGAATAAACCAGTCTGTCTCATTGATGTTATTTCTCTGCTTTGTTGTCTGATTTGGAGCGTCGATCCCCGAGACATAGTGGAGGTTTTGTTTTTTATCTCTGGATTAGGGCAGCATAGGTCTCCTTTAGGTAGGGAAGCACTCTCACTTGGGTCAAATAATAGATTAATAGGCCCAGTAATGAGCTCCCTGGAGTGTCCAAGTCTCTCCCACTTCCCCAACCTCCATTATGTTCTCTTGTGATAGATGGTTGCAAACATAATTCACACATCTTGAAGAGAAATGACTAGGATGCCATTTGTGTGAGGGAGAAACATCAGCTGTGGTGATATATTGTTCCAGTATGATGTTCTCTTTTGTATCTTTGTTTGTCACCCATGCTAAACTGTCACTGCTGTCTCCTTTTGTTTGCTCTCCCCACAGCAACAGAAACGCTAACACGGCACTCGGAATTTCTTCAAGGTGCTTAAAGGAACTTGGCTTTTAGATCTGGCAAATTCATCTGCTTTGATTCAATCATAGCCTTTATGCTCAGAGCACATGGTAAACATATGAATGAAAGAGAAGACATGAAGGCACTTTGTGACAAATCAACCCCAATCATTCAGAAAAAGGCCTAAGCAATCAATATTACACTTCGAGTCTGGGTAGATAAGTGAAGTTTTCTTACTATTGAACAGATGGGTATTATGCTTAATGTTTTCACATTATTTTCATCAAAGAAACCCAGTCTCCTCCTGCAGTACGTTCAGGATATTTGTCAAGACACAGCTTAGTAAAGCGTGTGACAAATGATGAGTTGTTTTCAGTCATTTTCATTCAGAAAAAAGTATAATGTGCCTTTAAAGGCTTGTTTTTGGTTTGAGATTAATCTGGCTGACAACAGTGTCAATATTGGATATATTTGATGAAAACATATAATCCAAGACACCAAAAGTATTTTACTGCCATCCCAGCAGTACAAAATCATAACCGATTAGTTGTTACTTTGGAAACTTAAAAATACAGTATATTTTAAGCGAGTAGTTATTCTGATGTAACTAAAACCATTTCAGAAACATACAGTAGGGTTGAGGGAGCACTCTGCTTTAAGAACAGTGTGGTGGAGATGTTCATCGGCTAATCTGACCGAGGTTTATTTGTGCTTGTTAAAACATCTGCTGTAAATTCTTCTTTTGATCTGAGCCCAATTCTTTTCTGTTAACAGTTTTCAAATTAATAATAAACACAGTAACTTTTGATAAACTCATTGCAGATCAAGGGCAAACATAAGAACATGTAGTTAGTCCTACCCAGTTATGGTTTATCTTCTAACTAATGACTTTAACTTCATTACATGCAGCACACACAGATTTTGGTAATCATCAGAAATACTTTTTGTGAATTGTTTCAACATATGCAAGCAAGGAGTGAAAGCAGAGAGTGTTGCACTGGAAGGTTACTTCTGTGTAAGAAACTGTTGGGTAGAGCTGATAAATATATAAATATTATTTGTAAGCCTGCGAAGGGACATGAACTCTGTACTCCAGCATGAAACCTCACCCCACACCCATCTTCTGGCCTGACCTCCTACTTTCCACCTTGCTGCACATAGTGCATGTGACCTGGATGTAAATGATGAGGTCCTAGGTGTCCAATTCAAATGTAATTCACAAGCTCAGCATTGCAAACCCAGAGTCATTAAAACAGGCCATTATCAGACGGAGAGATCGGACTAAAATTCACATCTACTTTCTTGCCTTAAAAGCAAATCAGGAAACCCCTGGTCTACCTCTTTCTGGTGTTATATTGTAAACTATCTGGAAGCCAGAAATACTGCAGCCAGAGTTTCACACCTATAGGCTAAATCTCATTTTATGGACTGCCTGCACTTTTCAAAATCTACTGAGCCAAGTATTGCTAAAATGCTTAACATTGTCAGATTTGTCATCTTGTGGCTGATTAAGACATGCCTGGAGCAGAGCATAATCAGCTGCCAGAGCTCTCCCTGTTCAGATTTCTCTGTCCACAGTCATTAACTGACCTTACACATGTAGAGTCTAATCACGGGGGCAGGACAGACAGTACAGCAGTCACAGGAGACAGATTTCAGGAGGTGATTACTTTATGCTACACCATGGAGCGATGCTAATGACCTCTGTGCTCTTGCATTAATGGCCTTTGCTGTCACATTACCATGTGGCAAGAGGTGTATGAAGAAGTCCTCACCTTAAATCAGAAAAAAAGCCTGTATAATTCGCAGAATGAAGTTAGATAATTAGGACATGCAGGGGTAAGCAACTGTAATGGTGGCATAGGGATAAAAACTTAAGTATATTTTCACCCACTGTGCAGTCATCATTTGTTTTTCCTGACTGCTATTTTTAAGATGTGACCTGTTCTTACATGATTCGCAATGTTTATGATGAGCAGAGTGTCTCCATTTCAAAGACACACAACAAAATCTAAGTCAGCTTCCTGTGAAGCTTCAGAAATGTTTAGTATTAGTGAGAAACTTAACTTGACTTATCATAAACTACAGTTGGTAGAAAATGACCTCCTGACCTCTGTTGTGGCAGTGGAAGCAGTAAGTTGGTCAAATTGAATGTCAATTGTATTGAATGAAAAAACACTAGCTGGTAAGGCAAGACGGGGATGTGATGTTTTGATGATTTATTAAACCCAAACTAGATATTTAGCCGCTGACACTGGCGAGATGCCAGAGTCAGCGGAGCCACACACAGACAAACACGCAAACACACACTCACACCTACAGTCAATTTGGGACCTTACGCGCATGTTTTTGGGGGTGGGAGGAAGCCGGAGAACCCGGAAAGAACCCACGCCGACACGGGGAGAACATAGAAACTCTGCAAAGAGCGGGACGCGAACCCGGAACCACCTTGCTGTGCGGCGACCGCGCTACCCACTGCGCCACCGTGTCGCCCATTTTACATTACAATATTTTATTTATTTTATCTGTCACAGGTAAAGGAAGCAGTGTAGCTATGAGTAAAACAAACAGAAGGACCCTATGTGAAATTAACAAATGCTTCGATAAAAATATCGTTAAAAAAAAATTTATAATCATTGAATCTATCAATGCTAGCTGCTCTGCGGCGTTCCAGTCGGTCATTACATGTCTACAGGTTTCAGAGGCGGGTCTTCGTAATCATTTCCAGCCACTTACGCCATTTTGTCTGTCCTCAGTGTCCCCAGTTTTAAATCAAGAAAGCACGACTCTTACTTGAAATGAAACGTTTACGACCACATTACTTCTTGAAGTATCTTAAATGCATCTACACCACTGCTCAGTTTTCAGCAACAGTTTCCATTGACCTGCAGCATACAGAGAGGCTTTATGATTATCTCAACTAGGACCCAAAGGAGCTGACTGACACAGAGGCACATTTTTTTCATTTCAATGAACCTCAGCCAGACAGAATGCAAATGAAGGCAGGTGTATTAATGGACATCTCTCTCACTGTATGAGACAGGGACTTAGCGCCATGCTAAATTGTTTGTCTTGTGCTCCGGGTTGATCTCTTCATTATATGGCTCTTGGAGGATTATTCCAGGATTTGGCCGATCCTTCCGATTTATGATGTGACTGGCAAAAACAAGACTGAGGCGTATATTAAAGATGCATATGGGGGAAATGAAAAAGAAAGGAGCTTTTAAATCCCTTGGAATTTAAAAGTCACATCTACCTATTATCTATTTTTGTAAAGTTTATGTGTAGTGTGATGTGTGTGATTAATGTGATTCTGTGTGTCTGTCCTGACAGTTTTGCTCCAGTATGTTTTATCCATTTCATTTCTCATCTCTGTGCTTACTCATTCGATGTTGCACATTAATGTCTCGTTGTGGCTCACTATTCTTGTGTCAAGTGGGGCCATAAATTGTGTGTTGGGATTGCCCTTCCAATGCTGATGTCAACACACTTCTGTCCCCTCTGTGCAGAATCCGGCCCTGGGGGCAAATGTGTTTATTCACAAGGTTGTGTGGATAAAGCTCTTTAACATACTGATCACATGAGAAATGATCACATTATATTTATGTCGGTAGCTTCTTTGGCTATTTTAAAACCTCTCATTTTGGTACTAGCTTTTGCTGGAATTCAGACTAAGCTTTTTCTTATATTCTGAGAGTGTTTACTTGCTGAAACGGCCTGAAAGTTCATCCAATCCTTAGTTTTTGACTTGACCAGCCACTCCTCTGTCTCTATTTCTGAATAGCAGACAGTACTGGTTAAATGGCTGCTGTGTGATTCCTGCATCTTCAGCAGAGCCGGGCCTGGAGGAAAAGTGTCGTCTTTGAATTCACTGCAGAGACACAGAGCTCAGGCCCTTTTCTCCTCTCAGCGTCCCCCTTGAAGTTTTTTTCTTATAGCTGAAAAGAAAGCAGGATTGTGCTTTTTAAAAAAAAGAACGAGGGGGTTTTTAATCTTGGGAATGAGTGCTTTGCCATGCAGCCCAGCTCTAGAGAGAGTGCCAAGCAGGGCTGGGCAGTGTATTAATATTTAAATTTCTGTCCAGATAATCAATAGAAGGGGTACTTCTGTGCGGTGTTACCCCTCAGATGGGAAGCGATAATAGGGAGAAAACCTGCTGATTAGCCTCCTTAGTAGCTCTCTTCTCTGTGTAGTGCTCAATACTTTAGGAGTGATTATAACCTATTGAGGCAGAAAACCTGATCGAATATAACCTCTTTTGTATTCCTTGTTCCCTCAATAGAGTGTCAAAAAGAGCATTCAGCGCTTCGTGTTACAAAATCAGCGGCTTTTTAAATTATTCTCATTTCATTCTCTTTGCATATGGTGCACGAGAAAAATTTCAGGCAGCCTTTATGTCTTAACATAATGCTCTAATATGGGTGCCACTGCCATAGCAGGCACCAATAGGGAACTTATATTTCATTCTTCTTTTCAGTGTACATAAAAAAACCCAGCTTAGTCCTTTTTGTCTTTTCAATGCTTTGAACTCCTTTCAGCCTTTAGGGGGACTTTTTGTGCTGCGGACTGTGGTGTGCATTCACTGTAAAGGCACTCAATACCGCAATAAGACCACAAGCAAAACTGAGTGTCTTAAGCAGGACCACACATCTAAGGCATTTGCATAATTTAAGGAGGGGAGAAAAAAGAAAAGGCAAAAAACCAACCCTCTTCATTTAAGATGAGAATTGAGGCAACACATACATCTCTAGACCTATCAGGATGCTGCATGTTTTGGTCAAATTGGCCCAACAACAGCTAAAGTCTTAGAATTTAAGCCTTTCAGAGTGAGGTTTGCCTTTTTGTGGAGTTAAGATTGGAGCCACTTTACCATCTTCTCATAACACGGTGTGTCTGAAAATCTGAATGTTTAAGAGGGGTCAGGATTTTTTGGCATTGTCCTCCCTTAGTTAAAGCATCAGAGATGAAGAAAAGAGTGGTGGTGGTGGGTTTGGGGGGGTGCTTTTCCTGCGGATAATATCTCGTTTGAAGGGCCAACAGAAAGAAAAGCAGAAGGAGTTGAAGTAGTGGTGGTGAGTATCTTGAAAGAAAGCAAGGCCAAAGCTGAACTGCTCAGTTCATTTTCCACCTCACTGGCCGTCGTAATCCATCTTGGCCAGCTGCTAACAAGATTGAGTCTGAAGTTTACCTCCACAATGAGATAATCAGATTAAGATGCACAAAGATCAAATAATGACCCGGCTTTAGGGCAAGTTCAGCAGGTCCTTGATTGCGATGTGTGGTCCTTCTCATTTATTGAAGAATTCAAATTGTCTCAGCATAACTTGTATGATATGATCAATACATCCCAATAGACGAAGGTGAGAGAGACTATCATGTTTATTCTTGTTGGGACAGTTGTTTAAAGCTTTATTTCATTCCTCACCAACCAACAGCATCTGAAAAAAAAAATCCGCAATTAAAAACCTATTTATGATTGAGAAGTTATGTAACTTCCACCCAGATTCCTTTTTTCCAACATATTGCTTTGCTTAAATAGAATAACAGGATTATTCAGAGAGGCACACAAATGTGATTGTCTCACAGCAGATGGTGCGCACTGCTTCACCTTTGAGAGAAGTTAATTAAGCCCGCCATATTGTGTCTATCCCAGGCAAAAAAAAATGTAGATGAATATTGAGCGATGGAACGGCCATCTCTCTCAGTCCTCAGCACAGGAACAGAAGAGGCCATTGAGACAGAATTATGTACAGAGTTCAATTAAATCGCACTTTCCAGCTCGCTCTTCCCACGTTTCCACAGACCGCCTCAAAGTTCCACCCTCGCTAAATACGTCGTGCCACGATGGCTGCCAAATTCTCAGACAACCTCTGTTGTTCAATATTAAATGTGGGTGTGGGGGTGGGGAATTCCTAAATATCTCACTATCAAGAAATTACCTTCCATAACCTTACAAAAATGCAGTTTTTATGCTTATATCATTGTAGTCATGTTTCAGCCATGGTTAGAAGAGAATGAAAAGCTGACGCCTGCACTAAATGTTTTCTGCTGTGAGGTTTTTCACGTTAACCTGTCAACCGCAGGCCGACTGAAGAGGCTACACTGTTTTTTCCACCAAACTTCAAAGCTCTGCAAAGTAGAAGTTGGGAAAACAGACAAAAAAAAGGGAACTGAGGATTATTAAACCAAGTGAAGTCAGAATAACAAAATAGTGTTCAAAGTGCCCGACATGGAGGGGGAAACCCGCTGAGTGCAATATAAAAGTAGGGGTTAAGCTTATTGTAAACTCCCTCCGCTACGTTCCAGAGGTAGACGTTACATATGATTAGAGGAACTCTGCTGTGGCAGTCGCGGCAAGCTACTTCCGTTCCAGTTGAGCATTGCTAATTTTTTAAACCCTTGACCACATGTGTGGCACTACTGTGTAGCTCCTTTTTTCCTTTCTTTTTGATCTGTGGTCAGTGGGGTGACTGCAATTTTATGGTAAAATGCCTGCTTGAGCTCTCTCCTCTACTGTTTAATCATGCATAGACTTAAATAATCAGATGAAATAACTTAATGGCTTAATGGCTGTAATTAAAGTTTCTCCTCCAGTGTAATATGACGGCGAGGTAATGTTTTAGCTTGATCTTAAACCTAATTTGTATAATTCAACAGAAATATGCTTAACTATTTTTTTGTGGTTTCTGTCATGTGTAAAAAAACATTTGAGGCTTTTTTAAAAATTATTATTTTCACATAAAATTCAAAGAACATTTGAATATCAAATGCTTTGAGGCATCATAAAAATCATACAATATTTAATATACAATATACTGTATATTATCAATATGATTTTCACTACTTTAGAAATACATCAAGTATATGTGTATTTAGATTTTATTCCTTTTTAAATCTGCTGCTATAATCAATATTCTTTCTAATTAATATTACACGAAATGAGTAGCTGTAATAGGAATTAGGTCTGTGAACTGATTATTCAATGGGAAATTATCACCAGATAATTTTCCATTGCATAAATTATTTCTAGGTTTCTGGAAAGTTGTAGCTTCTTACAACTCATATGGGCCATAGCTTTACTCAATGTCTCATGTAACATGCATCTTTCTTTTCTGCAACAAGACACACAGAACTTCCTGTCCAACACCACAGACAGAGAAAGCAAGCAACTAGCTGGTAAGCATTGTGGAAGAACTAGCTGCTATGAGGCAAATACTCAGACTGAATGTGGGAAAAGAGTGAACATCAGACTTGTCTTCTCCAGATTGTTGAAGTTACTCTTTAGTTGCTGAGTATCGCGATAGACCACACACAATGAAATTAACTATAACTGGATATTGATTTATTGCTTATATTGATTACTTATATCAGTGGGACACAATTTTAGTAGGGATCCTCAATACTGTGTGAAGTGCATGGTCAAAAAGTCATATGTTCTGTTTTACTTACATGTGTTACTTATAGATTGAATCATAGTGAGCATGATACAACTCTTTCTATTGGGGAGCCTCTGAAACTCCATTAAAGACCCTGTACCCCACTTTGAAAATAGTCTTAGTCAACTTTATTTTCAGATGTACTATGTATGCACGACATACAGCACAGATGAAATTACAGTCTTCTTAGATGCACAGGCAGTAAAAAAACACAAAAGAACCGCTCTAGCGGGAGAGAGGAGCCGCTACGTGTGCACGAGCCGCCATCCTATCCTATCCCAAATAGGTTTGTTGCCAGAACCCGACAACAGAATAAATCCTTTTACTTTCAAAAAAAGAATACAATTGATATTTTGTATAAATAAAATGTCAGTTTGTCCTCAGAGCCAGTTGGACCCTCAAAAAGCTGAATCAGTGACTCCAATAAGCACTTCAATGATGATTCTGTGGCTAGATATAAAGATTAAATCCCATGAGTGAATCATTTATTTGTGATGCTTTATCAAAACTGTGTCTCCCATAAACATAACAAATGAAGATAACTAGCGTTTTCCTTGTTTCTGAAAGTGCGCAATACAAACGACTACAAACAAGTAATCTCTTGCAACAGGGTGAGTTTGCTGCACAGCTGCAAGACAAGTATTTTAAAACATTCTTGTGTTTGAAGAAACTAATACTGTAGCTGTATAATGTTCTCAAAATTAACACATAAACAATGTTGAAAACTGGAATGACCTTTTAGACCATTTCATATTGTGCTCACATTAGCTAGAGGAATGTTTTGATCAAATGTAAATACAGGAGATGATCTTCACATATTTTGACATATCCTTTGAATATTTTTGGTGTTTATTTTATTTCTTTTCTTTATTACTTGCTTTTGCGCAGAAGAAATGTCCAGAGTCTCATTCAGGATTTACTGTATAATATCATATTAAACAAAATAGGAGACACAACTTGAAAGTGACAAGATTAGCACTGGGTAATTTACAACAGTAAGAAGTAAAATCATGTGTTCAATCAGCAGTGACCGTTTCTGTACCTCTGCTCTGGCTAACACTCATTAAAAATAGGGATGACGCTGCAGGGGCCTTTGGCCAATTACAAGGTTGGGTATAATACAGCTCCATCACTTTTAAATTGACAACGCAACTTAACCAGATCCAGAATTATCTGATCTGCTGTTACATGGCCTAATGATGGAGGAAACTTGAAGGCTTCTCCTGGTTAGTTTTAATGAGTCTCCTTTCTCTAAAGACCACAAAATGCCACCAATTTAAGTCCTGCCAATGCTTTCTATTTCAAGTCGAGAAAACACCCGCGGAGAGGAAGAAAAATCATCTCGTTGACCAGCGGTGTCAGCAGTTAAGAAGCCAGCGTGAGCCTTCTCATTCTCTGTGGCAGGGATCAGATTAGAATAATGATTCATGGAATAAAGTTTTCTGGCATAAGAAGATCACGATCGCTCAAACCTTTAAATAAAATTGAACCTGTCTGTTGTGCCAAAGCACATCTATAGAATGCATCACCTATGATTTCATAGTTCAATAGTCCAATGTTACTTTATAACATTTGACTATTATATATTCCACGAAGCGGTGACGTATCGTAATTGTCAGTGTTTGTGTATTCGTCTGTCTGTCCACCAAATATCTTCACAACCGTTTGAGATAGAAAGATGAAAGAAAAAGCACATTACTCAGGGGGCAAAGGGGATGAAAATGAGATGATGATCTAGACCTTGAGAACACTAGGTCAAGGTCAAATTTAAATTTTTGTACCCCGCAGATTTCTGGAAGGCAGTCACGTGATACAGTGCGCGCATTCTATTGGCTGACTGCATCCGGAAGTGCACTACGTTCTGTGAGTCTCGGACTTCCGTGAGACACAAAAGTGCTTTAAACAGTCGATAAGAGTTTGGGAAAAGGTAATACAGATAGAAGGGGGTTTAATATCATTATGGGGAGGGTTCCTAAACATTTAAATTACTGTAAATAATAAGATAAATAGTTTGTCGCTCTATCACGTAATTCGTTAAACGCGTGTGGTTCCTGGAATGCATTAACCGCAAAGAATGACGGCACATTGTATACTTTTTTAGGCCCACATCTCTGAAACCTGATGAGATATAATCACAGGGTAAAACGTGGACTGCCTTGTTTTCTTTGCTTTTTTCTTGTTGATAATTTCATTACATCCCACAAAGCGGCGACTTACTGTAATTGTCAGTGTTTGTGTGTTTGTCCGTCCGTCTGGCCGTCCATCTGTCCGTCAGTCTGTCCGTCCACCAAATATCTTCACAACCGCTGCAGATAGAAAGATGAAACAAAAAGCAGATTACTCTGGTGGCAAGGGGATGAAAATGAGATGATGGCCTTGACCTTGACAAAACTAGGTCAAGGTCAAATTTTCACTTTTATACTTGTCCTTGACCTATCCCTTTCCCCAGTGTATTTCTCTTTCCCAACCAACAGGTCAAGGCGGATGACCTCCTTCCAGAACCTGGGTCCTGCCCGGAGTTTCTTCCTCAATGAGGGAGTTTTTCCCTGCCACTGTCAGTTATGCTGCTCTGGAGGGCATTGTTGGCTTTCTATCTGTAAAACGCTTTGAAATGTCTTCAGATGTGATTAAGCGCTATATAAATAAAGTTATTTGATTGATTGATTGATTGATTGATTGATTGATTGATTGATTTTTAGGTACACATCCCTGAAACCTGATGAGTTACTTTGGCTTCAGGAAATCAAAGGAACAAAAATCTGATGATGACTTACACCTTTGGAAAACTAGGTAATACTCGATAGTATAATGTAGATTTCATTGTTGTGACCATTACGAAAGTAGGTCAGGGAAAAATTTTGAATTCAGGGGTGTCGCGGGATGTTGTTGCAGTCTCTGACTGACTTGTTATAATTCTAGTCTCCGTAATAGGTCTATCTTTTAAACCAGTTTCTATCTGAACAGATAAAACAATAATGTTAGGTAGTTCCAGTGGTAGCAGGAGACACTCAAACATTTTCAATCAATTAAAAATATAGGCCAGTGGATTTAATATTAGACTCTTTTGTATATTAATTTAATTTACCCGTATACTTTTTTCACCCCATGGACAGTCAGCAAGCAACACAGTAGAAAACATTAGAAAAGCACATACATAAATGTATGCATGTTAAAGCTGTGGTAGAACAAACCCACAAACAGAAGTAGCATATTTAGCAACCGTCAGTCCATGCAGAAGTTCATTCATTGTCAACTGCTTCAGCCGCTATGGTGGGTTGCGGGGGGCTGGAGCCTATCCCAGCTGACTGAGGGCGTGAGGCGGCTCCAGCCTATCCCGGGCGTGACGTCACTGCACCCAGCACACACACACACACACACACACACACACACACACACACACACACACACACACACACACACACACACACACACACACACTCACTCACTCACTCCTACGGGCAATTAAAATGGCCAATTAACCTAGAGCGCATGTTTTTTGGAGGTGGGAGGAAGCCAGAGAACCCGAAGAGAACCCACGCAGACACGGGGGAGAACATGCAAACTCCACACAGAGCGGGACACGAACTGAAACTGAAATTAATTTTCTTTATTTTTCTTCTTCTACAGCTCTTCTCAACATCATCCAGAATGGCCATGAGGTTTTCCATTCAGTAAATAGCTTTGGAAATGAATCATAACTCTGTTTAAATAAATAATTGTCAAATACCATTTAATTGATGAGTGAGGTGAGTGCAAAAAATTGTTTCCCAAATGTTATTTAACAACAAAAAGAAGGTTCTCTACCTGAACAATTTTCATCATGGACAAATAAAGTGCACCTCTAATTGTATTGATATGATAAAACAGTTATATTTAATGCACAAATAGTTATCTTTTCAAGACAAATTTGAATATAATCGTTGATGAATGTAAAGTGTTGTTACGACTTCACAGAGCAGCCATCAACAGCAGCAAACAAGAATAAATGTACAAAACAACACACATTACAGCATTAAAACAGATAAGCAGCTCTCCAGGGAAGAGAATAACACTAAGGTCGGTTCTGTTGTACCTCAGAAAGCCCCCTCACCAGCTTGTAGAATGACGGCAGTCCTTGGAGCAAAGCAGCAGATAAGCTACGCTGCACTGCCAGGGTTTTTATAACCATCACTGGCCAGTAGCAGTGTTTCAAACACCTGCATTACAAGTTTAATAACTTTTTTCAGTACTCGCGGTTAAACGCATACTTTTCACCAGTGCTTATCCCTATGACTACCTTTTATTTAATTGTGTCTTGGCATGATTATCCAAAAAAACATATTTATGGATCTCCATGAAACTCCATATTGAGGTGTGTACATGACAATGAAGACCCACGTATGTTTGGAATCGATTTGAATGGGAGATTGGGAGGGTGGGGTAGGGGGACATAAAGTCCTACATTAACACAAAACTGGATTGAAGGTTGTTTGATGTGTCATGGAAAAAATCCTACAAGATTAAGATGTTTTCAGAGTTGACTGATGAAACTTCCAAATCGCTGTAAAAGTCTACATGCAACCTCATGAAAAGTCTTTGTGAAAACTTCACCTGATTTAAGACTCCGGCACAACAATAACATTAAAACAAGCTAAAAGAAAAAACCCAACAAGACAGAAATATTAAACATCACAAAAGTTTAGTAAATAATCTGAATAGAATCTACTACTTATGCCTCTAATTTCTATTTAAATAAAGACATAAATTCAACAGAAGACCCCACGTATGGAGCCAAGCCTCTATTGAGGGCCCATCATCGAGCGCCTGGTGGCCGAGTCTGCCATGGGGCCCGGCTGAGCTCAACCCAAAGAGGAAACCATGGCCACTGCCTCCCTGGGAAAGTTTACTCCAAGGTGCTGGAAAGTAGGGTCATGACCGAAAGAACAAGATTGCGGATATAAACATCCAAAATAGGTTTTCTCAGGAGGGTAGCTGGTCTCTGCCTTGAAGATAGGGTGAAAAACATTGGTATTCGCGAGGGGCTCAGAGTAGAGCCACTGCTCCTTCATGTAGAAAGGAGTCAGTTGTACTGGTTTGGATATCTGACGCGGATTCCACCAGGGTGCCTCCCCAGGGAAGTGTTTCTGGCACATCCAGCTGGGAGGAGATCTCGAGACAGACCCAGGACCAGGTGGAGGGAATATATCTCGACACTGGCTTGGGAATGTCTTGGGATGCCCAGTCAGAGGTGGTTGATGTGGCCGGGGAAAGGGAAGTTTGTGGTTCCCTGTTGAAGCTGCTGCCTCCGTGACCCCACTTTGTATAAGCGGATGAAGATGGATGGATGGAATAAATTAAAAGGGAATTACTGAACATTGAGTAATTTCTTTTGCTTCCTCGTGAAGCTGAATCTCCAGGAATTTGTGACACTTTTTTCATTTAGTCTGGTGATCTTAAATATTTATTTTGAATTAGTCTTTGCATGGTGGGATTTAGCCTTCTAGCATTTCCATTTCCTTTCTGAAGTTGTGTTGGTGTTCATTCACAACACCTGTTCATCCAGCCAAGGCGCCTCTGCAGAAGTAAGGAGAGTTTTGTTCTCTTTCTTCATTCCGATTTGTCAGTCTCAACTAGCCAATAGCCCAGCAATTCACCTTCATTGTCAGTCCATCATTTTATTGCTGTCTTTATGTATGCCCCATTCCTTTAGTTCTTTCAACTTCCAATGCTTAAAACAGCCCAGTCTTCAAGATTCACAAGCGTCATGGTTCTTTGAGAGTTTCACCAGGTTCATCAGCCACTGCCACCAGTGTCAGAATTCAAAGAGAAGATTTAAAATGCAGTGTGCCATCGTTCATTGCGGTTAATGCGTTCCAGGAACCACACGCGATTAATGAATTAGAGTGGTGAACTATTTATCTTATTATTTACGGTAATTTAAAAGTTTATGAACCCTCCCCATACTGATATTAAACCACCTTCTATCTGTATTACCTTTTCCCACACTCTTATAAACTATTTAAAGTTTATAAGTCCAAGACTCACAGAACCGAGAGCACTTCCAGATGCCGTCAGCCAATACGTACGGTATCACGTGACTGCCTACCAAAAATCCGCGATGAGGTGAAGTTGCGATCTTTGATGCGCGAATTTGCGAGGGCGCACTGCAGTTCTTTATTGATCCCCATGGGGAAATTATGTCATATTTATATCACGCTGAAGAGTTCAAAGACCAAGATGTTCTGGAATTAAACATTTTCTGTCATACTTTGTGTTGTTGTTGTAATAAATTTTATCTACTTCAACATTAGTCTACCCTGACGGAATTAAGCCATCATCCAAACAAACCATCAACCAAACAAACCAACCAGCCAGCCAACCAACTGTTAGTAAGTCATCTTGGTAGCTAAGATGTTACATATGAGCATGAATTAACAATGAAACAAGTTAACATAGGAAAGTAATCCGGCAAGTAACAAGCAGTAAGTGACAAATGGTAGGAAAGCTGCTGATATACACCAATGTTGTGAAAAGAAATAGTGTGACATTGGATTTTAATACTGACACACTTTAGAAATCATGGAGATCACAGTAATAATAATAAAAATTAAGGACAATCATATGTTGTATGATAGACACTAACATCATGGCAAATAAACTGGCTAATTATTTTTATTTGTAAATGAAATATTTGCATAATAAAATGATCACTGGGTTATCTGTCTACCAGTTGGAGCAGCACACAGGTCATAGCAGGTTTACTAAATAAAGTCCTTGAGCAATATTATTCTTCATACAATCAGCTTTCAGTTTGGAAATGTTGTCCAAAGATAGAAAAATAAATAAAATAAACCAAAGCCGTGGCTTTTTTGGATTTTATGTGGCAGCATTCTGTTTTTCAAACATAATAGTGTAGACAAAAACAAACAATGCAAAGCTATTTGGTTCCTTCCCCCCAACCCCTTTCCCCCCTCCTCTGTCTCTACTGAAATGACAGGAGAAGTGCACATTTGTAGCTTGCAGGTAGTGGCTGGGGTACGGATTGAAGCTATGATATATGACATGTGTTGGGAGCAGTCTCTGTGTATCTCCCAAGGACCTGTCACAGCTCCAGCACAGACAGTTAAAGGCTCTGTTATACCCAGTTTAATCCTCCATTTAGGTCACAATCCACCAGTAAAAATAGGGTTCATCTTCACGTCTCCCAATTTAGGAATATAAAAGGAACACAATTCACTTCATTTCTCTTTTTTCTGAAGTACTCCAACATTCAGAATATTTAAATTAATGATGAGTAATGGCTGAAAAGCTGAAGCCTTTTTGCACTCTGGTGTGTGTTTTATTTGAACATATATTAATACAAACAATAAATTCTTCCATTCACTTTGAGTCATTACAAACTCGATCTTTTCCCAGTACATAATACACACTTCAATTATGCATTAGCCTCACGCAAATGCATAATTATTCTATGTCCTGTCGTTCTCTCAGCCCACTTAAAGGCTCTCGGTTTTCCCTCTAGTTTTTTAGCCCTGGATCATGAGCTGATTAGGCCTGCCTTATTCACTCAAGATTGTGTCATTGCTCTAAGCTAAACCGCAAACCTTGTCCAACGGACTTTATTTCAATGATTAAATATACATGTGCATGAAGTAAATTGCTCTTTATGAAACATATGAACACAAGGGTTTGCACATTTGGAATGAGTATTCATCATGCCACACATGAATAAAAATCATAAAATAAATTATTTTAAAGTGGAACAAATTGAAAAAATTATTATCTTAAGGAATTTATCTATTCATTGTGAGTTTGATAGAATGGAATAAGGTTATTTTTTTCCGTATTTATTTCAGTCAAAAAATATACCAGCTTAAAGGATAGTCATAGCTGTGTGTTTTGCTACCTTCATCCTGTAGAAACTATTGTGATGCATATCCACATAACAATCACAGTTTGACGAGAAACTGAACTCACATAAAGCCAAATGGGTTGTCTGCATCTGGAGGACACAACCTGTATATATGACATTCCATCAGGCTATATCCCTGTGTTTTGCGGTTGTGACCTATGGGTTGGAGGTTGTATGCCTCTGATCATAGCAAGGGGAAATCTGCTAAGAGTACAGTAAAAGGAGCATGTCTTCTCCAGAGCCTGAAGCCCACTGGTGCTGAGTAAGCCCATGCAGCAGAAGACGCCTGTGAATTAATACTCCTTGACAGTAAATGTCAACAGAATTTAAATTACACTGCCTGCTCTCTCTTATAAGCATGAGAATGTCTTTAACTTATATTGGGTGCCATGAAAACGGCCACAGGAGCCTTTGGGTGAAATCTCTTTTTGCACTTCAAGATGTCTTCGTGTTTGAAAGCACCAGCTCAGTGTTTCTTGTCGCGTATCTGAAACCAGTAGCAAATTCAGCAGGCATGCATGTGGCTAATTAGTTGAATTTAACCGCAATGATCATTAGCATTGTAGACAGATCTGCTGTGATCTTGAACCAGCGCCCTCGCTTCTCCCGGTCATTGGAGCGTTTCACTGCTGATTAGAGCAAGACGTTGTGATGGAGCGGGCCTGGCTGCCTGCGTCAGTGTTAAATCCCACAGCGAGAGCAGAATGACAACATCTATATTAAGATTGTACCTTCCTCAAACACATTCTTCTTCAGTTCACTGAAGGAACAGAGAGACAGCAGAAATTTGTGTTATTTTTGTAATTGTTGTAATAATGAGATGCTTGAAGTCAAAATGTGTTTTGACATTAAGACAAAAGCCTTTTTGCAGAGGCACTTGGAAAAACATAGGTTTTGTATAATCTATTAGCATCTAGTACACATGACAGAAATAAGCAGTTAAATATAAGGGTAAAAAACACCGAATAAGACTGCATAAAGGTCTGCAATCATTATTGAAACAAAATACATTTTAAAATGTGATAAATTTGAAAGTTGTTAGTAATTTCAAAACATCCTATTTCCCATCTACCTTTACATTGGAATTGTCTTGGTCATTGTTTTCAGCAATACAGTACATCAGTGCATAGTCACTAATCAGAAATCTTTGTTCACTTGAGAAAGTGAAAAATTGTAAATATTGTCTCAAAAACCAATTACCGAAATGCTTTCCCCACTTTGTTAAAAAAAAATCATTTAGCTTATAGCTACCTTTAAATATTCAGATGCAATAACACAAGAACAAATGTGTCAAAGATGCAGACATCCCTGCTACTGGACAGACTGAATTAGTGCTGATGTGGGTAGATTGTAACCTCTGTCACAGCAGAGTAATAGCAAACTGAAAATAAACTTAGCTGAGCTCAAATATAGCCAAACAAGTAATAATAAGCTGAATAATGAATAAAGTCATGACATGCAAACCTTTCCCATCTCTACACAGCATGTCTTACAATCCATAGAATTCTTTGAATTTGTTTTTGAGCAGAGACCACAACCAGATCAAACCGGTCGCAGACGTAGGAGCTAATGGTTTAATGGATGGGCAAGTGTAAACCTGTAAGTAACCTTTCACAGAGGCATAAAAAATTGTATTTCTGAAATACAGTCATGTCTTCCAGTCTTAACCTACATAACATCAGTGCATTTGAAGTAATCATTGCAAATGAAAGTATGTGTCTTAAAGCTAAAAATCCTCTCAAGCATCTGTGAGGCTGGTGTTAGAAAATAACAGAAATGTCGGTGGGCAGTGTCTGCCCTGGAGTAACCCCTTGGACTGGGCTCATTTCAAAAAGAACACATTTGACAGGTCAGCAGTATCAATGACCTGACCTCACTGCAGCCAATGCCAGCAGGTCTGTTTCCAACTGGACATTTTCTTTTCATCACCTTGCCACTATCTTTATGTATCTATGTATCTACCTGTGTATGTATGTATGTATGTATGTATGTATGTATGTATGTATGTATGTATGTATGTATGTATGTATGTATGTATGTATGTATGTATGTATGTATGTATGTATCCATCCATCCATCCATCCATCCATCCATCCATCCATCCATCCATCCATCATCCATCCATCCATCCATCCATCCATCCATCCATCCATCCATCCATCCATCCATCATCCATCCATCCATCCATCCATCCATCCAACCATCCATCCATCCATCCATCCATCGTTCGTATACATACTGTATCTCTGTTCATGAAATCAGACTCACCAGAAGTCTTGTCTCAGTTCTCTGCTTCTCACCTCTACGTTCTCTCACCCGCTGATGCTGTAATGCATGTGTCCTCAATATCCTGACTTTTATCTCCCACCCACCTACTTGCCTACTTGCCTGCCTACCTACCTACCTACCTACCTACCTACCTACCTACCTACCTACCTACCTACCTACCTACCTACCTACCTACCTACCTACCTACCTACCTACCTACCTACCTACATACATACCTACCTACCTACCTATCTACCTACCTACCCACCTACCTACTTACCCACTACCTACCCACCCACCTGTCCATCTGTCTGTAATGCTAGCGTGTTCACATTCAGTTACACAGATAACTTTTAGTGCCACACCTACACTGGTCACCATCATCAACTACTAATGTACATAACCTATTTAATTAAAGTACAAACTCACACACAACTCATCATTAATGTTAAGATGTCCTTCAACAGTAATATTTAGCGGTGTTCCTGAAGCTCGCTATCAGCCTCACTGGATACTGGACTGCAGGTTTCACATTTACCTCTGGTGTAAATTGCATATGTTACTGACTGTAAGCACACTGTCAAATCAGAGCTAGGGAGGAACTATTACATGCCAACAGCATGAAATATCACCTTTACCTGAACAGGCTCTAATAAGCTAATTGACCTTTTCCCATCACTGGCTCTTCCACTGCTGTCTTAAGCTGAGAGAAAATGTTGAAAAGTGAGTGTTTCTCATTTTACAGACTTCACATGAAGAACTTTGTTTCTTAACTTAGCTTTTTATGGATTTGAGTTAAATAAGCAGACTTTCTCCTATCTGGGAGCTTTGTTTCATCTCTAAGCCTCCACTTTAGATGCAGGCATACCTAGCCTACCTACAAACAACTCTCCTTTCTTTGTGTGCTGAGGAGACAGAGGGCAAATGTCTCCTTTCATTTATTTCCAGAGTAATAGAATTGTAGTGCACGAGAGCATAACATTTATTAAGCTATTTATAAATCGTATTACGAATATATACATGTCAGATGTGATTCTATTGCAGCTGTTGTGCCGTGTGTTCCTGCAGCATCCCAGACTGTTCAACAAGGAGGCTACATTATAACCTATAAACATCAAAATTCTTGCAGTCTCCCACTGCTACGGTTTCAGGAAATACATTTGTGACACCCCTTAGTTTAAATTCCAAAGTGTATTTGTTTAATGCTCTTTAAAGCTTGTCTCTACAAGTATTCACATCTGTCTTTGAAATCTCTCTCCTGCAGAATTGTGGTGCAAGAAACGTCAAGATGTATCTTGACTCCACCTCCGCCCTTACCCCCCTAAAACCACTTATCCATGCTGAAGTGCACTTTGTCCATAACTAGATATAAAGGCCCTTGTTTTGCTCCATTTGGAGAAGGCGCGGTGTCTGAACCATTGAGTGTAAAAAAACGCACATCTCGTTGTATATGTAATTTTCTCTGCAAATATGTGCTTTGTTTACAGAGGAGAGGAAAAGTTTCATTGGCAATCCAAGCATGAAGTGGAAAAAATATGATTCTGATGGAGCTTGAGTGGTCAGTTAGAGACTGCTTTCTTTTCTGTCTTGACTATCCTAAGGTCATTTCTTTTATTCCATTAGTTTTCACTCTCTAGTTCAGCCCTCAAACCCTGTTTTATCCCCTTAATTACAGTTCTCACGAGTGGACACATGAGTTAAAGAAATGTGTAAACAAAAGAATCATGCACTGCTGTTTTGCATAATCTTTGACATCATTTCTGTGTGCTATAGAGATATCTGATTCTGATGTTTACCATCCTTAACACTGGAGGGCAGGAAGGAGATCCATGCTTTCAGAAAGTGCTCCAAACTGACTGCCAAGGGCAAGTCGTCTGTACGGCGACTAAGGGATTAGCCCTGAAAGAAACCGGAGCGTGGATTTCTGATTGTGTTACCATCATACAGACAAATACTCTAATTACAGATGGAATTGGGATGCATGTATTTCACAAACAAGACTTGCCACCCTCGTTGGCAGTAAAGTTGTTCATAAGGGGCCAGATACGCTCGTGAATATTTTCATTGATGTTGATGTTTTAAACCATGTTAAACATTAAGATTTGAAGTAGAGAGTTCCCTTCAGGCCACATGGCATAACCATTTTACTCACAGTAATTAAACTTACTCTGGCTCTTAAGCAGACACACATATCTCTTATAGCCTCTGGTGTTTTTACTCAAAGGTTTATCTAGAGGGAAGAGAAGCCAACTTTCACACAACTGTGTTGGTACTTCTCTGCTGGTTTAGTTTGTGTGGTTATGAGTATAGATAGGTTGTATAACCATTATTTATAGTATGTAGAGTATCAGAAGAGAATTTTCATTTTTGTAGCATCTACAGAGTATTAAATAAGTCTTTAGTTGCGTAAAGACTTTTAATATTGAGCCATCTCTTTCTTTCTGTTCTGATGGCCGTGTTTTGTGAGCAACCCCTCTTTGTGGGTTCTCTATGGCCCCCTCATGGCTCAGTTAAGAAAGGCAAAGAGAGCAAACACGTTTTGACAATCGTGTCCTCCTTTTTATTCAAGAGCTTTCACCATTGGCACGATGGTTGGCCAGGTTAATGTCTCCATACAGCATGTCAGCAGAAGTATCCTCTCCAGTAGATGTGCACACCGGTGTGACGGCTGGCTACGACCTGTTTGCTAGAATGATCCACTGGAATAAATTCACAGGAAATGTATGCTGCTCTCATAATGAGAAGCAGAGGATGTAAGAGTGAAGCTGAAAAACGGAGCCGTTGTTCGTCTTTTTGTTTTAATAGAAAGTGTAAATGGAAGATTTTCATGGCATAATTTTTTAAATATACCTGCCAAGCATCTATGGCTTTATGAAATCATGACCACACAGTTGCATTACATCTCTTGTCCCTCACAAGTGCAAATCATGTGTTTGTAAACCTTGTTAATCTGCCTGTTTACAGTTTGTTGCGTGGTACCACACTATTCAGGGCACATGAGGAGACATGGAGCCTCTCTAGAGTGTGGTACAGTTATTGCCTCCATGGCTGTGGTGCATTGGTGACTAATTTGGATGGATTGTTTGATAAAGGCCAGCATGTCTACAGTTTGCTGCACAAATGCCCCCATTTAAGAATTTGGTTGGCTTTAAAGGCGTGAGACTTCCTCTGAGCAAATATGACATGATTGTGTGGCACAAAGTGAGCCCATTTGCCTCAACCATTGCGCTTTCAGTTGACCATGCGCTTGAAATGAATGGACATTTAGCCTACATATGGAGCAGAGTTGGCGCCACTTACATTATTTGCTCATTGGATGTGAAATTTCATCCAGTCTGTTCATGGTTCATTTTAGAGCATTGGGAATCAAACTTCCTTTATGGCCTTTTCACAAAGCTAATTATCATCACAGTTCATTGCGTGACTCAACATTATCTTCATCATTAAGCAGGAAAATTACTTTATCTACAAAGAGAAATAGAGCAACATATAATCCTAATCCCATACTGATACACTACGCTATTGGAAATTTGAGGACAAAATGTCTTCCACATTTCAAACCTTTCTGGCAGTTTTTCAACATTGATAGTGCTTTGGTGAAGTTTTAACCACACTGTCAAGTTAAAGAAAGGATTGGTATGTCTGTATTTGGGCAAAAACTCAGAATATACTTCTATTGGAGGTAAATTATAGCCTGTACTGTCATATTCAGATGTCAAGGAGTATCTTCTGTAAGGACATACAGTACATCACCTGCACCAACATGACAGAAGTATTGAAGTAGATCAAATAATTCAATTTCCATAATAATCTAGGATTTCTATTTAAATAACTATTTAATCACTTCTACTACATTAGCTAGATGGATCATTTATTTAGGTCTATGAGTGAATGAGGTGTTTAATTCCCTGTTGCATTTTTCTAATCGTTATTATTTTAGCATCCACAAAGCAGAATGAAGTCAGGATGCTGCTTATGATCCACTTTTATCTTCAAGGTAAGAGACTTTTTTAAGAGAGAAACTTCTAATGGAAATCTAGCAATTTTCCAGCGTGAAAATAACTTCATAAACATTTTTAGTGATGCTAGCCATGTGTTAGCTGTAAATAGAGAAATATATGTTGGCACACGGTCTCTCAAATCCTCAATGATTTTGTTGCTTAACAGTTTAGAGGAAGCTTTGAAATTGTGATTCCTCCTCTCTTTAACTCATTGGCATGTTGTTTTTCAGGTCTATAGATTGTGCCTCTAATCTGTTTAGCTGTCCTTAAATTGGCTGCGTTGACATCTCTTCACTTTAAAGCTGGGATTTCTTTTCACCCCTGATCGAATACCCTTTCACATAACTTAATATGCCATTTTGGTCTCCCAGGGACAATAATTGAGTTTAGACAAAGTTTAAATAGCTTAAAGGACAGGGAATACAGATGTGCATCTCTGTGATTAACAAACTCCAACCCGAGGTCTCTGTGTCAGGCGCTGGATTAGGACATTAAGAAGAGAATGACAGAGCTTTTTGGCACTTTATTCCCTCTCAATAACATTCTTTCACATATTAAGTTAATTCCACCCCTAGGTAGGGACTTTATCATGCAGAAGACCTTAATCCACTGTTGCTGAGTCCATCTCACCCGGGCTTTGATGAAGTCCCCCCTCCTGCTGTCCTGCGGGTGCAGCAGGCCTTGGTAAGACAAAGCACCCGTGACAGAGACAATGAGATGCAGCTTGAGCCATGACAAAAAAAGAGGTTTCATCCACTGGAGTGGAGAGAAGAGGTGTTCAGGAAAAAAATTAAAAGAAAACATCAAAGGGTGAAGAAAGTGAAGACAAAGTTACACAGAAGAGCCAACACTTCTGATCACGAAATGTATCTCTAATAACACAGTGAGTGCTGTATTAGGTGGAGAAAGATTGGCTCCACTGATCTCTTGTATGGCACTTTATCTAGAGGTCCACCTTTGACCCCCTGATGAAAAGCCCCGGCTGATATGATGAGCGTAAGCTTTGGGTGTTCTTTAAGATCTTATATTGGGACTATCCTAGACTGAAAAGATGTGTTTGTGCTGCTAGCAGCCAATTTATCCACTGGCTTCTGTCACTCTGCATGGGAAAAAAGATTAGCACTTAGACGCCCCCCCCCCCACATACATACACACACACACACACACACACACACACACACAATATGACCACCAAGGGAAATTGAAAAGTCAAAGCTTGGGCCTTCAAAAGACAGAAAAGTTTGTGATTGAGACAGTGTTCAACAGAAAGTTGAAGAATATACTATTTTAAGTAGAGATGGGTGATTTTTAAAAAATACTTCATAATTGTTTTTTTACATAACGGATGAGTAAGAAAAGGCTGAGCATATGAGCAGTCCACTGACCGACCTGTTGAAAACATCTCTGTTACGACGCTGAATAGAATAATTACTTCAGTCACCTGTCTGAACTTAAGCTGTCCATTTGATTGTCAGCGGTGCTGAGGGGCTCAGAAGGTTTTGATCTGTCTCACACCAACAGATGGTTGCCACAGTTTGGCCTCGACGTGGAATCACTCCTTGAGAGCAGGCAGAGGGTTGCAGGGGTAAGGTCCCCTGTTGCTGTCCTCTAAGAAGACCACAAGCTTGAGCAGAGAAAAATAAAGGGTCTGCTACTGGTGCTAATTAGCCAGAAACCACACAGAAAGTGCCCACTGTCACTAACTGAAGAGGTTCACATCCCTTCTTACACAGATAAAAGGCGTAGTACGAAAACATTTCGCGGGGGACAAAGAAGGGAAGATTACCATAATCTTTTGGTTTGTATCCCCTGTAAGCTGTCCGTGTGTCCCTTTCCCTCACTCTTTCTATCTTTCTCCTCCTCCTCCACCCTTTCTCGCTCCCTCTCCACAGTCCTCTTGTTTCTTCTTGTCTAAAATCTGGTTTTGAAGTACCAGAAATGGTGGGAATTGGCTTTCCAGCCTAAGCCTGACAGTTGTGTTCTTCCCGCCTTCCTGTGATCATCCCTGTCATTGGTGGGCTGCTGTTGGGGTAATCAGACAATGGCAGGCGAAACGAGGTGTCACTGTGCTGACAGACCCCTCTTCATGTTATGTCATTGTTAATCCTCAGCCTTCAGCCCGCTCCCACTGCTGCTTTCATCCAAGCATTCTCCATGAAGGGGATGGAGGATAAATATGATGCCTTCATATTTCTACATATCAAAGTACTCTCAAGTGGCTGTTTTCTCTCTAACCGGCGAGGGATTGTACAGCACACAACTCAGAGCGAGAACTTTTTAAATGAGGACATCAGAGCAGCTAACCACAGTGACTCCCCAACTGTCCCAGTCAAGGAAGCCTGGACACAAACCAGTCACACAACCAGGAAAACAGTCACTTTAAAGGCATTGTGTAAATGCTGTCTTCTCTGGCTGTGGATCACCCTAGAGGTCTGATCCTTTTTGCATCAGGGCTGCCTTAGAGCACCTCCACAATGCTCATTGGAGACTGTGATGAGACATCGAGAAAATAGCAGAGGAAATGGTTTCAATTAAAGGCAGAGAGTGACGGGTGACACTGAGAGCCCTGGAATAACAGCGAGTGGTAGTCTCTGACAATCATTACCCAGTGCTTATATAGAACCTAACAGCTCAAAACATTCATATTGATGGCAGAATATGTGTTCAGTGTATGAGACGTCCCATAAATGGCACCGTTTTCTCTCTCTTGCTGCTTTTTTTTTGTGGCTTCTGTGTGGGTGGTGTTGAAACGACAGGAAACCTGCTACTTTCGGTAAAATATCAAGTTTAAGGACGATTACGCTACTTCTCAGCAGTGTTAGGGCGAGCACTTTGCATTTTTCTGTCATGTAAATATGAGCAAAGTGACAATTTTCATTCAACTATCATAGTCATTACATATCCTCAAAACATCCTTTGGATCTGCTACTGTTTTGTTCCCTGTGTTTGGAGACTGAAGACGATGAGTTGTTTCTGTTCACCTGCCTTAAATGCAGGTCACAGTTTCATTTATCCTTTAAACAAACTCTGATTTGTATTTTTTCAGATGTGACACATTCTGCTAAAATACACCAAGCCTTTTCATTTTATCGTTTGGTTTGCTGAGCTCTGATTGCATTTGAAAGTGATGCCACAGGTCTGTTCCCATTGTGTGTGCTGCGCTGTGAGTCTGTGCTTCGCTTCTTTGACAGCCTCAGTGTGAGGCTGATGTTTCAGAAGGATAGACATGTGTGCTCCCTGGAACGCTGTGTTTACAGAGCCTCCCCACCAAGTCTCTGCTCACTGAATACATGGCACAGGAGGCCCAGATGAGATAACAGAACACTGCTGCTCTTTCTAGTGGCTGGCAGCAGCATGGGAATGGCAATAGGTGGACAAGTTACACTGCTGCTCAAGCACAATTATTAAAAATAGGCGCAAAAAATAAAATAACTTCCTTCATGGATGTCATTCTGGGTCTACCCATCATGAATAACTGTATAGAGTGTTCTATATAGTTGTGTGACATTTATATATTTCTAAACACTTGCATAGCAAACAGTTGGCCGTGCTGTATGTATGCATGCATACTGACTTGGGCGCTGATTCCCTTCTGTGTACAGATAATATTTATTCATTGATTTGATCCTGCAATTCATCATAATGAGATACTAACATGAAAGACAAAAGCAAATCATTGTTCAATAATAGCAAACAAAATACATAATGTTGCAGATTTCTTTAAAACAAGTAGAAGAAACTACCAGCCAGCCAACAAGGAAGGACGAGTCTGCCAAATAGCACTGACCGAGGAATGTTGTCAGTGTTGTGGTTAGTTAAAATCAAATTTGTACAGTTTGACTTAAATTGTTAAACCACTTGGTTTTCATTTTGTATGTTTGTCGAATGGTTCAATGCATCCATTCTTTTTTCCATATTCAACACTAAATACTAGGTTTGCAGCCTCAAAATAATTTGGCACCCTGAAAACCATTCTTCATAAGAAATCAAATGTCAAATCACTCTCAACCTACAAAGACTTCTGTTAGCTATAGATTTCCAAAGTCTGTATCCTCTTATAGCTTAAATGCTTACCCAAAAAGAAGCTCCACTATCTCAGAACTAGATACGAAACACAAGTTCAAAATGGTGGTGGTTGGGTGCTCTGATTTCAAACAAACAGCAATGTTATTATTGCTCGACAATTTCTGCATCCGTCCTACTGCAACCTCTACATTTACCCAGGCTTGAGACTGGCCTACAGTTGACACTGGCTCGTTGCTCCGTAGGGCTGAAGATGCCAGGGATTGAACCCGGGACAGCATATATCTGAAACATGCGCTCTATCACTGGACACATCCCCGGCTATGTGTGAAACAGAGTGAAAAACTCATAATGTCGGAGTGAAACACTTGGAAAAAATGGATTAACATCAGCTGATAAGCAATATTCATTCATTCATTCATTCATTCATTCATTCATTCATTCATTCATTCATTTTCTGTACCGCTTCCCACGCTTTCGTGGGTCGCAGTGGGTTGCGAGATCCCAGTGGACCTACAGGCATGAAGCGGGGAGTTGGACCCAGCTCAGTGCATTTCAGAATAATTAATTAATTAACTAAACTACTAACTACTCTATTTGCATGAGGTTTCTGCTTGTTAAAAGTTATTTCTTTTGCGCCACTATCTTCATATTGTTGCTCATATGGGATTGTTGAGTCTTTATGGAATAAAGAGTCCACACAAACTGCTCTTGAGATTCGCCTATAGACATTTTGCTGTTGGTGCTATATCTAATTATAAGTAATTAGACTGGATATGACTTGACAAGTGTAAGATAAACTACACTTGAGCCAAACCATGTAACAGGTTTCCTTGTAAAAACAGCATTTCACAGCAGCTCACGGGTTGGTTTGCACTGAGCCGGGCTTATGTCTGTTTACCTCCAGATTCCTTTTAGTCAATCTGAATGTCTTATTTACCCCGACGGAGCTCATTTACAGGAGATAAAACTGGGAGAAACAGAAGAGAAACAGGAGATGTTGCATCTTTAATTCAGGAGATTTTTAGACAACAAACAGCACTTACAGGAGTCTGCACAGAGATATTCCCCTACCTAGAAGCTTCTCCATTACAGATCTACATACCAGTCTGTCAATTCATGATCTCCACACACAAATCCTCAAACTCGATGTAGTGACCCAGCCCTGTCTGAGTGGTTAGTATCATAAATATGTCCCCCAGCTGCCATCCCTTAATATGTGCTTGAATCTCAAAGAATCAACTAAGGATCATTGTGGAAAACTACGAAGGAGAATACATTCTTTAACCGTCTCAATGGGACTGGATAGTAAAACTGTTTTAACCATAAGTGAGAGCTGCTTGGAAAGTCTATATATATACACACCTAATGTATTTTTCATCCCTACCAAACTGTAATGGGACTGAACAGAAGTTCAGTGTTTGAGCGCCATCTCAACTAATTACAATCACAATCCATAATTGAGAAGCAAATGCATGGAAAATCAGTTTCTATCACATTTCATTTTAGTAACAAAGCTTTTCAGAGGAGCAGGTGACTTTTTTTTGTGTTGTAGCTTTTGTCGTGCAGCACTTGATTCTGTGACAGAGTTTATTGAAATGATTTAGTTTGCTGCTGCATGTGTCCAGGGATTTGCCGTCCAAAGGTGTTGGGTCTGGAATTTCAGCAGCATGTCGTCAGTGCACCATTTCCCTTTGTTCTCTCTGTCTTAACACTTCCTCCTAGCTGGATATCAAGGCTACCTTAATGATCCTCCGTTAGCTTATGTAGTTTACAGTGTACATTGCGTTTTATGTGTGTTCTTTTCAGACTTTTTTCAACTGTAAATGTTGAAATAAGCCTGAAAAATTCTAACTCTAAACTCTAACTGTCATTCAATGACAGTCACGTTATTACTCAATCTGCTGACAATCCTTGGTTAACTAAATGGATCCAGGCACGCAAATCCCCTTCAGTGGAACATGTAGCATAGGGGTTTTGTCAGCTCTCACAAAAGAGGAACAATTTACTTAACTCCCTAAAAGATATTAACCGAGATGTGAGGTTATGCTCTGGCCGCTAAATCTATTGCCACCAGATGGGATGTTTTATTTAATGGATCCTTTCTGCTCAACACAATGCCAAAGCCACCTTGGTATTTTGCCATCAGTAAAGAGATTTGGATCCTAGATGCTGCTCTGTTGCTCTGTCATCTTGGATTTATGCACCCATGTTGGCCTAAATATGCTTTTTCTCCAGTGTGGCCGATGCTGCATTCTTTTAGAACCCTTGATCAAAGGATAATGCACAGACTGTCACTTGGCCTCCCTTAGCAGTTGGCAGGAGAACTTTGAATAATTCAAATACATTTTCATGAATACTTGTGCAGCTTACGGCACTGTTGAAATAACACTTATCTAAATGGAGTAACATATCCTCTTTTGTAATTCTTACTCAACACAGAGAGGACTGTGTTTATATCTGGAACACGGAGCGCTTTAGGTGTGGTTTTACATTATTGTACACTGGGTATCAAGAATCTCTTCTGTGCCTCTCCTCTTCGGTGCATCAGGCCGAACCAACTCTAGGATGGGACAGTCACCAAGATAGATCAGCAGAGTGCATACTAAAGAACTGAAGCAAGATTTAGAAGTGCTTGTACCTTGCACAAGTAATTTTAAGCTATTTTACACCTCACAGCCAACAACACCCAAACAACACTGCAATTGAGCCTGATGAAAACACAACCTATTTTGTGGAAGTAAATGTCTAGTAGAAACTCTGAGGGGTTAACGTACTTTTCACATTTTAACGCTGTCATAACAGTTACCTACAGATTTTTATTGTGGCAGAAAGTCAATTTTACGCCATTCTGGCAAATATGAAGTTGAAGACTTTTTACTACCTTCATCTACTGGCTGAAGCTTGCCTTGTAGTATAGACTGTACTTTTAGGACTACAGTGCTGACAACACATACTATAAAAACAACAGCAAGACATTGGAGTAGACGATGTGGATTATTATCCTGGTCATATTAATTACCATGAGCTAGGGACATGGAGAGAGAAAAAAAAAAGTTCCATCTTTGCGAGATCTCGTAATAACTTTTGCAGGATCTCGTAAAGCTACAGGTATATATACTTCCAGGTCGTTTGGGATTTATGGAAAAAAAAACAATGGAGGACACCCATCCTCTTGCAGTGAGAATCCTTTTCAAAAGTCTCTGGCTTACGTGAAAATTGTGTAGCCTACTAAGTACGACTAGAATATCCTTATATTTTAGGCTGATTTCAAAATAAAATGCAATAAACCGCTCATATGGGTGGGTGTCCTCCATTGTTTTTTCTCCATAGAGCCAAAACGACCAGGAAGTATATATATGCAAAATCCCAAAGTTGGACCTTTTTTTCTTCTTCTCAATGTCACCTAAGGGGCTCCATAGAAAAACAATAGGAATTTTAAGATACACAAAAATAAATATATCCATATTTAAGATGTAATTATAATCATATATTGTATTTATGAGAATGAGGTTCTAATTCATTCAGAAATATTAAAAGAATAAAGCTGTAAAGAAAAAAATCAACGCCATGATGAAGCAACATCTGTCAGCCCTGTAGTCGACCTCTAGCAGCCGTCTCGTCCCACGGCAGAAGCAGCTTCCTCCTACTGTGTCTTTATTTGGAAAAAAATATAATTAATTACCAAGGGATGGTGATGTGTCAAAATATCAAAAAAAATTTTTAAATGAAACTAATACTAATATATATCTTGAGAGAATGCTCCATGCTGATAATTTTGATGTTCTGATGCTTTTTTCAGTTTTGTAAATGATGTTCTTATTCTTGTAACATTCTGACCTTTATCTTATTTCATTTTGTCAATATTAATATTTGTATGTGCACCATGAGTGACACCTTTTCAAATGTTTATGGATGCGATATGATACATATTTATTACAAGCGTTAAATAAAATTAAAAATTACAATTCACCAATTGTTCTCATTTAAAAGGTAAAATTCAGAGACTTTTAATGAAAAAAGGATTTTTTTTAAATATAAACATTATTGGTCAATCCAACAGGAGCAATGCATTTAAACTGAAAAAAAACAAAAACAAAAACAAAAAAAAACATCCACTTTAATCCAGCAGAGTCTCAGGGAATTTCGGTGTAAAGCTATAATTTAGTCCATACTGGCATTACAATGTAAGTTTGACAAAATCCAAATACTTAAACTTTTGGTATTACTGAAAAATGTATATTTGTTTGCCCCACATACATGAACATTTCTCCATGAATGTGATTTATGAAAGTGTTTTGTTTATCCTCTCAGAAAAGTAAAGCTATTGATTTTGTGGGCATCGGAGGTCTCCTCTTTTTCCTTAAGGTGAAATTTTGGAGCTGTGTTACTGACAGAGGTCAGAGGAGCAGAGGAAAAAGATCATGTGACACTGCACAAGATTGTCAGGTCATCTTTTCAAGGCTCCTCTGATCTCAAAGCTCTGTGCACATCCCACAGATATGCCAACTGAAAAGATAAAGGTTGAATGTGCCTATGCATGAGTCGCTGCTGTTAGTACAGCAGGGGAAGTGAATATCAAATGCAGTTTTGTGCAGAAAGATTAAATTTGCTCTGCTGCCTACTCTAAATGTAAGAACACTACCCTATCTCACATCAGCAGAGAAGTAGTTTTATATTGCTCAGGGCTACACCATGTGGATTTGGCATTAAAATATAGTATGTGGGAGTCGACATCTTTTTCTTAATGTACTGAATAGTGACCTCTTGCAGTATCTAATTTGGCTTCCAAGTGCAGTCGTTAAGAGCAATCACCCATTTGCAGTCAGGACTTGTGTGCCTGGAGCTGACAGGTGGTCAAATTAAGATAACCATCTTTAAGTCTTATAAACAAACGTGCCACTATTCTGCGTATCCATCATGAAGCTGCATGAAAGTTCACTCGGAAAGACAATTTGTTCGCACACTCAGGCCATAGTTTATGTCTCGTACCAGCCTGTCACTCACACCTCACACATGTTCAGTCTACATCTTTGTCATTCCAGTTGCGTAGTGACATGCTTTTTTTGACAGTCTAGTTTTTTTTTTTTTGCTTACAGGCTTTACAAATTCACCATCTTCATCATGTCATCAGCCTCATTAGTCTCCACAAAGTGCCCCCCCCCCTTTCGAATATCAAATGAGAGCATGGTCTGAGTGTCAAAAACCTTGTGACTTAAAACCCAACAAAAGAATGACCTTAAATTAAAAAAAAACAAAAAAAGGAACTGGTTAAATTGCATAATGCCATTTGAAAAGAATTTGGAAAGAAAATGATTGCAATTATACACGGATAACAACAACAACATCAACAACTACAATAACGATAATAATAATAATAATAATAATAATAATAATAATAATAATAATAATAATAATAATAATAATAATAATAGTAGGAAGAAGAAGATGAGGTACAGATTTAATCAAGAAGAAGAAGAAGAAGATGTTTTGATTTTAAAATCACATTTATTTATAAAAGTTAAAATACTAGATAGTCACGTTGACACAAAATAGAAAAGAGATTCATGCAAACGGGAACTCACATTTCAAAAAGAACAAGAACAAGAACAAGAAATGTACTTATCTTTGGGCTATTTTGTGATTAATAGTGATATTTACAAGTCACCATGGCAACCTCAGTAATCCCATCTTGACTGACATGCTGACTTTGAGTTACTGGTCTTATCAGCTTTGGTTTGTAGTGTATTGTTGAGGAACCGTGAAGGAAGATGAATATTTTAGCAGCCAAGTGAGCATGGGGCACCGGCAGGGCTTCATGCCATCTTGTTTGCACTTACTGCAACTATTAAGTTACAAGCAGCATTTGTATTTATCACCAGGCCTGGATGCTTAGAAGCAATCAAAAACCAAACACAAGAAGAGAAATACAAGGTTTAGGTTGGCAAGTGAAGAAAAACTGAGGTGAAGTGCTGACATGTTGATGTCTTAGCACATAACACTTAAATCATTTTCCTCCAGAACTTCACTGGTAAAGGTTCAAAGAGATATAGCCATAATACAAATTTTTGGAGTAAGTAGTGGTGTTTGAAGTTATTTTATGGGATTTTGCTGTAAGGCCCAGAATTGATTTGCAGAAGGGATAAAAGGAAGATACTTTATCTTCGGAGCTTTGTCGGAAAAAGCTTAGCATCCATTGGTAGTTCCGCCAATATGCCTGCAGGGCATGGAGGTAGGGTGAGAGGGGGGTTGCTGGCATTGACATTATATACCAGAATGAATTGTGCTGAGTTTACACCTCCTGCTGCTTACGTTCTGCTCTTTCATAATCTTTCATGAACCGTACAATGTTTTATTTAATGTCCTAGGTCAGAGAGAAACCTGAGAAAAAACAAATTAATAATGAAACGCATGGAGGGAGGGAAAGATATGGAGGAAAAAAACTTGGTTTGAAGCTCCTCAGCAAACAGGTCAGAGGGACCTTTTGAAGTCTACTGCTTCAGTACAGTCAATAGTTTAAGAACTTGTGTTATTTCTGAATGTAAGACCAGCTTGGACTTTTTCCTACCTGAAAATGCCAAAAATCTTACCGCTGCTGCCCAGCCGTCTTGCTGCAATCCTTAAGTAGCTACTCAAGCATCCAAGTCAGTAGCTTAGATTGGTGCTCCATTAAAAAACCCGAGCTAGCAGATGCAGTATTCAATATAAATCATAAGTAAATATTATAAATCCAAGTTAAGGAAGTATATTTCTGTGAAAATATGCTCCATGTCATTTAGCCACTGCTTGTTCCTTCTGCCCCTTTGACATGAGGTTTTGCTATCAGTACCACAGGATGCAAACATATGCTGTAGCTGTAATGTTTGTATTCCCTCGTGAATCCTCGTTTGCCGTCTGTTTAGATGTGTAAGGAAAGCCAGCTCGTGCCCTCTCTGCCTCTCAAGTCTTAATTGCTTAATTACAGTCATTATTTGAACTGGAAGCAAAATCACCTGGCACCCTGACATCATGCTGGCCTTATTAAAAAAAAAAGTGCTTTGAAAAACTGAGTGGATGTTGCGGGGGTCTCAGGAGGATGAATGAAGAATGAAGGTGTGTGATCCAGAGGGTTGTGATGTGCTCACACACATACACAAGACAGTGCACATGCATATACAGCATATTCACGTGCATATAAGTGAATTCTCTGCATCTCCAGGACATTTCACCGCTATCAGATATCAGTGCTTCAGTACCTTCAGAGGAAGGTCCAGGGGGCTGTGTGACTTATTCATGAATCTCCTGGTGCTCTTCGTCCCGGGTCTCTCTGCTGTGCTCTACAACCTGTGCTGGCTCAAAGACCAGCTTCATGTCTTTTCAAACGCCACAGCTCACTCATCCTGTTTAAAAAGTAAACACCAGGTTGCATCTATGCTAATAATTAATGTACAAGGAGAGAGGAAGGTGTTTATGTGGGGAAATGAGATGGCATTAACACCTCATCCACTATGGAATTAGCTCCTGTTGAAGGTTCATGAAGCCTTTACCGCACATATTTCACCAAGCACTTTTTTTTTTTAACCATTTGTCGGTTTTTATACAGCAGAGATCCTTTTCCTGTTATATTTTACACCAAACTTTTACATGGTTTAATTAGGATTGTAGTTTATATTTATATTTGAGAAAGAGGAAAAAAAGACTGGTTGCACATATCAGTTCTCAGGTGTGGATGTATGTGATGGTGTTAATTTAAAGTAGGACATTACTAGAAATGAGCAAGAGAGTTCAGGAACAAGGGTAGGAAATGTAGGAGAGGACACAGAAAATGTATGATGAAAGTAAGTTTTTACTCTCAAATAGTTTTTCAAGTTTTATCCAAAGGGCAATCATATACCAGAAAAGCCGAGAATAAAACCTATAAACCGAAAGACGAGGGGTGCGAAAAGTTGGCGAACTTAGCCTCTGCTATCTGCTGACACAAAACTGTGTTGAAACTTTTGGTATGTCTTTAAATCTGACCATGACAGAACAATAAATGAATTGTATACTAACTCTGGGGAAATGGGACTGCTGGCAACGTGACGGTGTTTAGTGTCTCTGGACAAAGGCATGCTGCAGTGATGTGTTGCTGTCCTTTTGTTCATTAATGATGCATTTGATAGTTTATAGTCGTTTTTACCCAACACTGTGCTCATATTACATGATTTTCTTAAGTTTAGTAAAGAGTACAGAGTAAAACCAGTTTTCCAGCTGGTCCCACATCTTCAAACAGCTTCATTCTGACTTCATAATATTATTGCATACAACTTTGATCTTTACAATAGACATTTCATGATTTTTATTGGAGAAAGAGTAAAATACAGAACAAATTCCACACTACTACGTATGGGCAGTGTAAACTGGATGCTAACCAATGCTCTTTAATACTTTCTTGGATATGGATAGCAATATCAACCGTTTTCCACAACTTTGCTTCTGAATTATCTCTTATAAATAATTTCATTGGCTGACACTGAGGTGGGTCCTACCATCCTATTCTCTGTCCCATGTACAATATTGTTGTTTTTTGTTTTTTTTAACTTGGTGCAGATGTTCTTGGTGCCCAGAAGATGAAGCTTAATGACTTGACTCCCTGAGGAGGATATTTTTGATTTCTACTCTTTGATTTCTAAAAAAGCTTCAGTTCTAAAAATTCTAAAAAATGCTAGCAAGGCTAATCATGTAGCATAAAACCTGTCGTACACATCTATCAACTTTCAAAATTGAGTCTCACTGCTGCATGCCTTTTTTTTTTTTTAAATATATGCATTAAATGATGATTACATCCACTTGTAGTTTAACTTTATTCACCTTCCCAGTGGCCAACTGTGTGCATGATTTAGCAAGACAGGTGTTATACTTACTATATACACTTCATCCTTACTAAAATAGACCTGGCTAATGCCCCATAAAATAGTTCTGCCGTTTGAATCTTTCAGAGCCCACTCTGAGCCATTTCTCTGAGTCTTCTTTTTAATCGCCCATGCTTAAATGTTAATTGCACATACCTCTCCCAACCACATTCTTTTTTTCCTTTGTCAGGAGCTTTTTGTAAAAGAAACATGTTACTAATGGCTTATGAATTAATAAGAAGCCAAACTGAATTAGACTTTTATGCAAGGTAAATGCAAAGAGCTTGAAAGCCCTGACGTATTATTCAGATTTCAGATTTTTCTGGGCGAGTGGGTTCCCTTTTCCTGCGGCCTATAATGCACCCTTTGTCATCATCCCTCAGCAGTAATTTAGGCTGTTGGAGGTTCTCGGTGTAATTTACTTACCCAAGCACAGCCATTAATTTTCTATTATTGTGAAAAGATGATTCGTGTTTTGGAGGCTGTCTTGATTATTTATTTAGATCCACAGCAGGGAAACATGAGGCTCTGGCTAATGGAATATAAAGTCACAGGCCTCATTCCCATTCTGACATTTAACTACAGGAGCAGCACATGTGTTAATGTGTCCTCCCCAAGCACCTTAATTCGAACTGAAATTCCTAATGGAACTCAGTATCTGTGCTGGGCCTCAGAGACAGAGGGGGAGGGGGAGGAGGGGGGGCATACACCAACTTAACACATAAACTCACTTGTCTGAGTCTTGGTTGTGTGTCTAGCAACTTAAATGCTCCACTGGTTGTACGTCTAAAGGGAAATGACAGCAGCATTTTGACTTGCACTGCTGCCTCCCACCCCGGTTTCATGCAGTAATGTGAGCTTTGCTTTTTTTTTTTTTTTATTGGAGAACCTTTAAATAACATTTTTGTGCCACTGTCCCCCCCTCCCACACCCACACACACATGCATGCACGCACGCACGCACGCACACACACACACACACACACACACACACACACGCACATAAACATCCATGACATTATGATATTCAAATCCAGTTGTGAAAATCAAACCATACATTATTCACAGTAAAACATGTAATTACGTCTGTGTTTTTACAAGTTTACAGTTGAAGTTTATATGTTGAAGTGATTATTTGACATGTTGGGTTATCTTGGCATTGTAATAATGAGAATGATTACACCAACAGGCCTATACTCTAACATAGGGCTACAGCTTCAATCATGCTAGCATAATATTTGTGAAGTCTGGGACAAAGATATTTTTTTAAGTTAATTTACATTTTCACCTAAAGTGCCTAGTTGGCTGAAGATAGGGTAGTTGTAATCTAGTCATATTGTAGTTCTGTTTAACACAATATACAAAAATGAAATCTACTTCATGGCGTTCTTTAATTAAAATCCAATTCTGATTTCTTCCTTTAAAACAAAACTTGACCTGAGATTAAATAGGCTTGAATCAACAATTTGTAGCCCATGATATCACAACATCCACCCATCTTATTGGCACAGAGCTGAACTTCATTGGTTGGCTGGTTAGGAATGACGTGACTCTGCCGAGGAACGTTCTTGTTGCTCCACCTCCTGCAGTTTGATGACTACGTCTGTAGGTTCTGACGGTGTTGAAGGAGGTAGGTAATGTGACTGGAAGGAGGTTAGAATCTGAATTCCTGTTACTTTCCATATATTATTATGGCATGCCCATCACTACGTCCGGTTTACTTGCTTTGCTTAGACAATAAATACTCTTCAGTCAACCGGGCTTTAATGAAAGATCACATGCAAGTCTTCAACAAAGCAAGCAAGTATGTTTCCCAAAATGTCATTTTACACGAGATTTTCCAAAGGTTTTGTTCCTAATTGACATGACTTTAACTCAGTTAAGTGTGAGCACACAGACACGATGCATACTGACTAATTCCAGCATGACTGAAGCAGGTGTTAATGACCATAAGATGCACAGAATTTAATAAACAAATGTTTGACATTTGAAGGTTTTTACAAATTATGGCAACTTTTAAGCCTATGAATAGAGTTTGTTATGAAGCTCTGAGGGGTTAAAACTTACAGTCACCCTTAAATGGAACTCTGCTGAGTGGACACAAATGTTTGCTCTATGCGTTGGCCATGAATCAGAGACCTGACACTCGTTCGTTATTACAATTAATGACAGCATCTCGTCTGAATGACTAACATGTGATGATGTGGTGGGACTCCTTTTAACTTTTCTCCAGTGGAATGACCAACGTAAGTCAGACTTGTTCACGTTAATGCAAAGGACATCTAGTGGCCACGACTGACTCACTCACCCATCTCTGCAGCCTGCACCGCCTCACAGCCGCTGACGCCAGGGCGGTAGAGACTAATATCCCCATCATGAATAATGTGTTCCTCTGCGATGAAAATAGCTAGTAATTAAACAGCATCTTTTAGAATTAAGAGAACTGACATAGGATGGAATCTCGCTGTGTGAGAGGCTGTCTGATAATTAAAGGGAAGAAGCAGGAAGGACATGGCTATTAGCAGGTTAATTAGGCAATAATGAAAGAGATACCTCAGGTTACTGTGGGCTTTAGTGCAATATAACGATATAAGGTGGGTGTTAAATTTAATCCTTGCACATTAATAGAGAACGGCATACCTTCCAGTCAATTATTGCCAAAAGACTTCCCCTGCTCGGCACAGTCACAAATGGAAAATTCAGATTAGACTCTATTTGGTGGCTGTCCACTCTGATTAGTCTGATGATGCTTGCAAAGCTTTTAGAGGGGATATTTGTGAATTTAGCAGGTGGCACATATCATTCATGGATCTCCTTATTAGAGAGATGAAGTGTTTCATTTAATGAGTAATTCATTCCCTGCTACTTTTTGACCCACTTTGGCAGAAGTACACCGTCTAGAGTTTTAAATAAGCCACTTAATGGCAGTTTCATAACCTTGAGTGTAGCTCCGTCCCAGTCGCTGCTTGATGCGGGCTTCATCTTTCTTTAAATAATCCATTTAATTATGAATCAGTGTCTTCAGTGATCAATATAACCGGTGAGAAGGAGCGCATGCAACCTGCCATTCCAGAGACGTGGCCTGTAGACGTAAGAAGTCAGAGGACGTTGGAGGTCAAAGGTCGGTGTCCAGCTTTAGTCTTCTCGGGTTAGAGTGACAAGCAAACCATGCGCTTCATCCACCCCCTCTAATTGACTTACAAATGTTGCAGTGCTGTCCGTGTCAAGTAACTGAGCAATAAGTATGGCTGTAAAATCAATATGACTTTATTAGTGGCGGGTCTCCATTGACAGGCCCTACTTGCACTTGTGACCTCAGGTAACTGTGATCTACTGTCCAGAGACTATTATTTTCTTCCTTTTGCTTTCCTTCTTTCCTCCCTCTTTCACTCTGTCATTATCCCACCTCTCAATGATCATGTCACCCTCGGACTCCAAATCCCGGAAGGGTGCAGGCGGCCAGGAAATTCAACATTGTTGCTTCCCTTTTAAGGAGTCAATCGGTAAACCTTGCTAATCCAAAAATCCAACCTTGGATTTGAGCTGCTGTCTGAAGGGAAAGTAATTGGGTTGTTGTAATAATTGGATTTTCTGCTGCTTGGTTTAAAAAAAAAAAACATATCAACCAATGTCCAGGCAAGAACAGCTTTAAGCTTCAGGTTGCAAGTCCACGCAGGCCCCAGGTCGCACAGATAAAACGATTTAGAAGTTAAACTCTGTATTCAGGTTCTGTGTTTTAAATGCTGCTTTCTTGGAAGCTCTAATTTTTACTAAGTAGGTCTTAAGCCCTCATTATATGACCTGATAGAGCTGTTAATAAAAATGTCAGTTTGCAGTACAGCTGCCTGGACAAAGGTGACAAAAGGGATAGGAGACCACTGACATATTATACGAGAGATTAAATTAGGGATTTTCCAAAAATTTATTCAAGGTGCGGTTTGTCAAAAAAAAGGCGACGATGAGCTTTTTTTAAAAAAAATTAGAAATCAACAGGGCTAAATCTTTTTTAGTTTAATGGTGGTTATGAGACTAAATTCAAAAAAGTTGAACATTCATATTTAATACAAACTTAAGAAGATATCAAACATTTAATTCTGCCGGCCGTGATGTGGAAGATGAAGATGATGAAGATGTCCTAATTAGGCTTCAGGACTATGGATAAGGGCCGATCACGCCAACATGGCAAGAGGATGCTAACTACCTATAAAACATGACATTACCACCCCATAGATTCAGATTTCACATCATGTTAAAATGAACAGTTTGCTCTGATGTCAGGCTTCATGTGGTCTTTACGTCTTTCCTATTGGGGCGTCATCTGAAGCGTTCTGTCCTTCTTTTCTCCACATCTCTGTGAACTTCTGAGCAGGAAACGAACCACAATGTATTTATTTATGTTCATGGAGACGTTCAACAACATCGAGACCGAAGACAATTCAGGTCAGATTGAAAGTTAGAGTAGCAATCTAGACTATAGACTGCCTGCAAGAAAATTCTGTTACAACCTGCCTTTATTACACTTGAAAAAATAATATTGACAGGGTTGTCCCACTGAGGATAAAATTCATTCAGCAGAGGTAGAGTTGTAAAAAACAGAGAGGGGGACGATCCCCCCATCTTCCACAAAAAATTGCACCCTAAATATATTCATTTCATACACTATATATTTTATATTATTGTGCTTTCTATGGTTATTTTCAGCTAGAGTATAGCTAATAGTATGGCTACTGTGTACTTTATATGAAACCTAAAATCTAATGATAACTTATAGGTGAAATTACCCAACAGCATATAAAAGCCAGCTTTACTGATAGCCATGTACAACTTTTGAGTCCTTTCAAATTGAATACTTTTTGAAAATATTTTTAAATACTTGCTGCACATACTCTTTTTAACATACATCGTTCTTCTGTTATCATACCTGATGCTTAAGTGATCCATGATTCCAATTGAAGCTTCAATGTTCAATGAATCTGTTGATAATGACACATTGACCTGCTGTTGTATGATCAACACTCAAAAACACATTATCTGTAGAAGAAGACATGATACAAGTGGTCAGATTCCTTACATTGTCAAAAATAACATTCATTCATTTACTATAATCTATATTAATGTATTTTCTAGTAGGATGTAACCGAAATCTGTCTGAGTCAAGGTGTAAAAGGCGATCAGACAAACTTTTGTAACTTGATACAAAGAGGCTCCTGGCAGTACTACTTTCAGAACCTGAATTCATCCTCTGGTTAAAAAGTCTACATGAAGCCATGGGCAGCTACGGAAATGAGCAGTGTACCACATGTCGGGTCTGTGGATAGACCGGGGAACAACAATACTCCCTATCGAGACTTTGAGCTCCCAGCCCAGATTATTGGGAAGGAGGAAAGTTCACATTGCTTTGAGGGAGTAGCGGAGGCTGAGCTGCTCTCTCCTGCAGCTGACCACCACCCTAGATGATACAATGAAGGCATCCTGATTGTTTTCCCTTGTGAAGCCATTAGATCCAGAGACATGCTGGCTTCACAGTGCACCACTCTAACAGCTAACATCTACCAAACAAGTTCTTTATACAGCAAATCCATAGGCTCCTACAAATGTTATTACACTGGATTCTGGCTGAGTCCACAAAAAGAGAGTTTGGGAAAAGCCAGAAAGAGTGTAAGATTTCATTTTCTGTTGTTTTGTTGAGTGGATTTTTGAAATGCTAATGAAAAAATTTCTCTTAATTACTGATGTAATAATATATTTGATGAGTAAAAACATCAGTGATCTTTGATCAAATATGAAGAAGGCAATGTTTTGTTAACGTTCTTACAATTTAATGAATTGTCCATCAGTTTCTAAAGCTACAGCCAACATTTAAAAAATACGCACAAAGTAATTGTAGTATACCAATATGAGATAACTACTATAATGCTAGCACTTTTGTAATTGCAGTATAAATAGTATCAGCAGAGACAGCAGCGAACCCTCCTAGGTTGAGATGTGGCGAGAGGGAGAAGAGGCTCCAGCAGGAAATCTGCTCTCCATTATTTTGTGTATTACTGTAAAGGTCAAAGCTAAAAAATCCTTGTGGAGTGACGACAATTATATATGATTTTTGGTAGAGTGAGAACAAAGAACTGAAAGTGCACAGGCCTTTCCTCGCTGCAATTCTCAGAAAGCTCTAATTTTGTAATACATAGTAAGGGCAAGTTAGAAGTACTAGACGGTCCTTGAGTAATGGAAAAACATCACGTAGATTATGGAGTCTGAAAATTGTGAGGTATTGGGATTGTATTACCACAACAAAGAGAGGCGCGTGTGTGAGGATGTATGTGTGTGTGTGTGCGTGTGTGTGTGTGTGTGTGTGTGTGTATGTGTGTGTGTGTAAGCAATCGCACGTACTCATCATTTGGACTCATGCTTCGATGCACATTGGCAATTTTATATGGACATGGTGGTAAATTAGCTCACAAACGTGTCCTCTGTAATGGTGCGTTCCATGTGCCTCAGTGTTCATCATGCACACATGTACATATAATATAGATGAATGTAAACATTAGCATTAATAGTAGCCTGCGGGTAGAATCTAACTGTATCCACGTTTACCATGAAAACATCTTGAGTTTCCTGACCTGCCTACTTTCCACAGGGAGCACTGATGAGAAACTATTTATAATTTATGTCCACATATTTGCATTGAGCCACAACATTGGCCAAAAAATATTAATTTGTTGCTCCAAGACTAGCTCTTGTCCTTGATCCCTTTCATTTAATAAGTGTCTGAATTGGTGAGAAATGGATCTTACATTGGGTTCAGCTTTATCTTTAAGGATGGTTCTTTACACTGAAAACAACCATCACACTCAAATGACCTGTATTTATTTATTTTTTAAATGCCTTCATATAACTGGTTTATTTAAAATAGCTTTGCATTGTTGATGGTGGCAGAATAAATTCCTATTTTTACAAAAATGGACAACAATGGTTATTGGTGGTGTGAAACAAAATGATAATATATAATGAATGTTGGAGTCAAAGTTCATCTCTGTTGACCCCATTGGCATGCTGAGATTTTCACTTTGTCGAGTTTGGTTGATTCTCCTTCACTTTACATTTTGTGATGTTTTCTAAAAAACATACCAGACACTCTATCCACGATTTAAGTTTTTTTGATGTAGAATAGAAATCACTTATTATTAAATTAAATTAATTATTGACAAAAGCCACCAGTGGGACCTGCTGAAATTATGATACGTTGCTACTTGATGCCAGAAACAGAACTTAAAAAGAGCAACACAGGGAACATTTGATTTCATGTTAAGCAGAAACAACAGAATGAAGGTGGGGGTTTGTTCTCCCACCAATGTCCACCCAAGTCCCCTGTTTTGGTTTTAATGTCTCAAAAGCCAACATTGTGTCCCGGAACACAAAAAAATCAGTGTTCTTCCCTTTTCATCTATGGTGGAAAATAATTAAAAAGAGAGTGCTGAACTGTGTACAAGCTTATTCCTGTGTTCAGTAAGCCACCTTCATCTAAGCCCTTTTTTTCTCTTAATAATATGTTCTGCTCTATTGAGATCAAATGCTCTCTCACAGAGCTGGAGTAATTAGATTTTACTATGTAAATGGCCTTTAAAGCACACTCAGAGTATGAGATGCTGGACTCACATTTGTTCGCAGCACTGCTGCCTCCCTCAGGTCACTGCTGTGTGAATCAGTTGGCATCGCTCTGCAAGGAGAGGCATAAACTATTCCACATAAACAGTCAGGAAAACATTTATATCACTATTCAAAGTGTCTTATTGTCCACATTAAAACAACAGCCTTTTTTTTAAACATTTCTGCATATTTTTTAAACTATTTCTAAATGTAATTTAATTTTAATTTGCTTTTATTGATTATATCTGACCAAAATACCTTCTTAAACAATCCTGACCTAAATTATTGATATTTTATTGTTATCATAATAAATTTATCTTTCTCATATTTTATAAAAATCACTGAGAGTGTAAAAACATTAGCATTCAAGTCTGGCAAAAACCTTTTAAGCGTCTCATAATATAATCGGTTTCTAATCACTTTAAAATGGTTGTTTTGAAAAGATGCACAAACAAAAATGAGTTTAAAAATCAGCGCTAATCCTTAGCATTTTAAATAAAGAGCTGTGAATTTGTGAATTTAGATACCCTCCTGTGTATAAATGAGATGTGTGTTGGTAGTTTTTTTTTTTTTAACTGATGGATTTGTTATTATTCAGATGTCATCTTTAGTCGGGGGTGGTGATGTTGGTGTTGTGGGTGGGGGGTGTCTTGCTTGCAAGTCGGAGACAGCAGCTATTGTCTTGAGGAGACAAAGGGAGTAGTGACATCACTAATGTTTCAAAAATAAACAGCAGGCTCCTATTATGCGGTACAGTTAAAGCCTGGAAAGGAGACCATATGTTAGGCTGAAGGCTACGCTGCAGAGAGTAGCCACACATTTCATATCGCTGACAAGTCTCCTCTTCCTCAGCCTTGTCAAACCACTGTTGTAAAACAATTAGGCTGCTATTAACATATATTTTATTAATTGCCCTATCAGCATGGAAAGCAGACATGTAAATGCCCCAGCCTGACAGCTTTAGAAGAGCATGGCGTGGCAGCTTTCTCACAGAGAGTGACAGCTGAAGGATTCAGGTCAGATTATATGAGCATGGACAACTCGACAGATTTGTTTGCTATTGATAGCTGCAATCAATTCAATTAGTTGTCTCTGTGCGCTGAATGGCTGATGAGATTAACAAGGGTATAGTGTATTGTCATTTACTGTTTAATGTATGCGTGGATTTCTCTTTCAAAAGATTTTTTTTTTTTCCTCCCAATGTGCAGCGACTGTTTCATAATTATTGCCTCACAGCTTTCTATTTCCTCTGGAGTAATGGGAGTGCCCTGTTAGATTATCTGGTCTAAATTGCAATACTAATTATAAAGCCTAACAGTTGTGTCGCATCAATAGTCAATTAGGATTAATTAAGATAGGAAGTGACAGCTGAAGATTAAGCGCATCAGTTGCAGTTCAGCAATGTGGAGGTCAAACAATCAGGTTCGTGTGTGTCACAGGAACATTAAGCTGCCTTTTAAACATGCAAACGTGTTGTTTTCTTTTTCCTGACATATAATGTTTGCAATCGCACGCATGACTGCCTGACAGTGTTGTTATTTATTTCATCATATGCAGATTTAGACGCTGTTGTCTTGTCCCAGTGACAGAACAAACAATTTTATAATTGATTATGATTGTAATTACAAAACACACAATTAGTGGAAGTTATTGATATTTCAGCGTGTGCCTTTTAACCCCGGAGCTGTCCGTCTACTCCCAGAGGAGACGTGTGTCCTTCCGTGTTAATGATGGAAAGGACTTTTAGATAACAAGGGTGTCCCAGACAATCAGCGGTGTTTATACAGTGACCTGGACATTTTCTTGCTTAGGCTCAGTCTCTCTACTTCCTTTTATATTTATGCCACATCTCTCTAATTACATTCTGCAGCCACAAGTCAGCTTTAACCACATCAACAACATTTACCGATAATTACAGTTGGATTTATTTTTCAAATCATGCATTTACTTTTAAATCAGCCCCTCAAAAGACTACGAGACACTGTTTTTCTTTCAAGAGAGACGTCTTTCAAGCACAAACTCAAAGCTATAATAGCACTCTTCAGATGGTTTTTAAATGTCAAGAGAGTTTACTGTTTCAGCACTCTTTTACTGTCTGTCAGTTACAGACACTTATCTGCACTTCTTAATTGCGGTGATTCTGAAATGTAGCTCACATCCTTATCGGATGAGCACGGTGGCCCTTTCATCCACACCACCCATCCCACTCAGAAAGTGTTCATTTCAAAAGATTTTAAGAAGAGGAGGAAGATGAACTGGAAGTCAAGTAACAATCTTAAAAGGCATACTACCATCAACATTAGGCTGGTAATTTGCCTTATCAGTGTTTGTGATAATAAAAGTGATTAAAACTGTAAGTCTGTTCCTTTATGATAACTATTTCACCCATTTCTTTTGGTGTACTCTCACAAATATTAGTACGCTCTCCTTTGAGCAGGTGTTCTCAGGTTAGTGAGAGGACCATGCAGTCAGACAACAGGATGTGACAAACAATTTAGACTTGTTATGTGTCCTTTTTTTAAAAAATGTTTTATTTTCAACTTAAACACAAATAAATGATTGAATTTCAAGAGCTGAACCACATTTTATGATTTTTAGCGCAGAGAATACTTTCAACCATGTGGAGCACAAATCCACATGATTGAGAAACGTTGCTTTAGTAGACAGATAGTTCTAGAGCTTACGGTGATAATTGTCCATCATCATCTTTGGTCTAGTCACCATAAATTAGATTTGACTTCTGAGGTTATTTCATACCGACGTACCAAAGATGGCACTGATCTCAATATCTTGATGCATAATGAAATCTTCTAGAACAATTGTTGATGTTTTTGGAAGATAATTCTGTATGTTCCACAAAATCCTCTCAAGTACGTTCACTAGCTGATCTATGGTAAGTAAAGAGTGTGTTCAGTCCAGTACAGTGAGGGTTTAAAGGACTGGAGTGCTAGGAGGCATACTTACCCTCGAGCTCCCAGAGGAGCAGTTTTATTATTGGTAATAAGAAGTGATAAATACAGTGTGAGGCAAATATATGCCTTCATAGAAGTTACACTCCAGACACTTCGGAGAGATGCTGCACATGAATTTATACTCCTGCAGCATTAAAAAAAACAAAAAAAACCTTTTAGCATTTGTGTAATTTTGTTAGGAAATGTTAGTTTAGGACATTGCAGACTCTGCAGCATAAAAGAGCGTGGCATCTGTGCTTATGACAATTTCAATAGTTTAATCTTTGAGTGAGGGCGGTGGAGTGGGGAGCGATGGTAAACTACTGTCAAGACAAATATTTCCAGCAGAGTCCACTCTTACAAAAGATTGAAAAAAGTATATATAAGCAGGCACTAAAAGTGTTTCTTCTCTTCTCCTGCCCCTCGGCATCAGGCATTCTCTTTTCCTTATCCAGCACAAAGAGTGCGTTGTTAGCAGGGCCATTACTAGCAGTCTTGACTACACTGGACAACATATGGCTCAAGGGAGAAAGCTATAGATTGCAGGGATGGGGGAAATGGGAAAGTTCATCAGACCCATCTCATCTGACCTCAGTTGGTTTGGGGGAAGAATACGCCGCTATGCTAACGCTGAATAGACAGATTTTCCAAATGCTTTGAATTCCGTTAGGAGAGCAAGAAAGTAAAAGGCAAGATGCCCAAAGAAATGGATTTGGCCTATAAAGCATAAGTGGCATGATGTCCGTCTCTTCAGAAGAACACATTAGGGACAGGGTTTATTGATGGCTGCACAAAAAGGGGTAAAAAGTGCACACAATTAGAAGTCAATTGGACTAGGAGATTATGGGTGATATATTCTAGCCCTATGGCTTGAGGTCTTTCCATTTTAGAAATACAAAGAGGGAGAATGGAGCAGAGCGTTCATCCTTAAACGCCCCTTTTCCCTCTGCCCTGTCAATTCCTTTATTTTATTAGAGGTTGTTTAGTTTGGTGGATGATAACCACAACCCTCTCTGAACAGATGTATTACTTATGACACCCCAGTTTTTATACGTTCAAAATTTTTACATTAGAGTTAAATCTCAGCAGCTGGAATCTCACGGCTGAGTTAGCCCAAGCCCATAAAATATTGAAACCTTCAGAGCCACTGGCAGGCAGGTTGAGGGGAGTTCATGTCCAAAGCCAAGCTTCTGATTCACAGACATCCCAATAGGAGTGTACTACAGAAAAAAAGCACTAATAAAAATTTCATTGAAATGAGACAGGGATATTGCTAGCATTCTCCCCAGCATCAGTATGAAATCTTAATCTGAGTTAATGGAAGAGATATGAAAGCCTTTCTGAATTCAAACACAAGCAGTGCATAATTTATAAATTATTGTCAGAAAAGTGATTCCGCACTGAGATTTACTCTCTTCTAGATAGAAGGGAATTCAGCGAGACAATAAGAAAACATAGACTGTATGACCTCTGAAACCGGGAGATTTTACAGTAGAGCTGTCGATATAATCAGGTAAACTGGTCATTTTTTTTAGAAACACTATAGCAGCGCTCAGAGCGAACAACAGCAGAAGCTTTTTCTGGTGAGCCACAGCCCGGTGTAGATGGAGTAAATACACCAGCCTCAGGAGGATGGACTGTAAGAATCTTTTGTCCTGAAGGTTGACAGTTTGCTAAAAGCTTCATAATGTCTCAAACATTCCATCTCAGTGCTGCAGACGAATCCAGCATTGTTTTTAAAAAGCCTCTACCCCTCTTTCCCTCGCTCACATTTCTTTTTACTCCAATTACACAGGATATGTTTGCATGGAATGCTCTGTGGTTAATTCACAGTGACAGCTTCCTCTTCCTCCCGCATGTGGAGCGTAATAGAAACGGTGTCCCGTGCTGGAAAACATTATTCACTAATGTAGCCTCAGCATGTCCAGTGAGGAGCTTGGGGTTGTTCGTACTCCATTACATGGCAGGGAACAGGTCCTGATTAGGATTAGCACATGTACTCCCCCTCCCTGAAGACAGCCTAGTTCAATCATACTGACTACCACACTCTATTCACACTCTGCAGCCTCTCCTAGCGAGGCCTCCATCCAGCCACTTCCATTCCAGCAAAGCTTTATCAATTCTATCTCAAAAAAGGTATCTGTCATACTTTTTTGGGCTATTTAGGAAATTACTGTCCTGCTAAAATATTAAAATTTTAGCACATATATTATATTATAAAATTAAGTGCACCACACTGGAAAAACTATCCCATTATCTTGGTGAACATTTAATGTACTCCACAACGATGTTTGTGTGTTAAAAGCAAAGTGGTGGACGTGGGACATATTTTACTTTGGCGGGGCCAAAAGATGTTCCTGAAACTGGCAGATATGGGTGAGCACACATGGTTGGGTGAGTCAGGCATATCCAAGGTGATAAAAGCATAAAAAGGAGCATGAATGTTAGATGGGCAGCACAAGTGTACGCTACAAACTTATTTAGGACGGGAGCATCCAGCATTTTAATGCAAATAAATGGATATGGATCTCAGTTTCTGCTTGCGTTTGTGTGCTCTGCATGTCCCCCGCCTCTTAGGTCCAGATGATGCTCCAAAGAGCCTTAATGGGGTGGTGAGCAAGTTAGCATTGTCATAACATGCCCTGAAGTTGCATGTGTAGCCACAGGTTACACGAATAGAGCTTTACCGTGAGAGAAGGGTGCACTTTATTATTTACCAGTGCTTATTGTGACTGATCTGAAACAACAGTGAATTATTTTGAGTTAATCATTCAGTGATTGTTATTAGGTTGATGCTGTGTTGAAATGAGGCTTCGAGGTGTATCCCCACTCCAAGGAGCGTGCAAAATCCTTTTGGACAACACAATCAGGGAATGCATTCTAGTAAATTGAAGCTGCCAGCATTGACTTATTGATGACTGAGCTTGTTCCTTCCTTAGTTTAATTATGAGAGCTAGTTAATTTATGGCAGCTTGGGAGTCAAGGAGAGATGTGTTGGGTGTCTTTAAAATATCCCACAACTTCATCACTAAGGCCCCATCCATAATTCACCCACAGTTCATGTGTGACTAAGAGGGCTTTATTTTAGAACAGCCTTAACGGGTAAACTCATGTGGAAAAAGGTCTGCTGTGCTGCTGCACTGGTCTCTGTGTCTCGCCAAGTGGAAGAGTTAAGAAGTGTAAAAGCTGCCTTTTTCGAGAGGCCAGAGTGAACCGGTGAGAGACGGGAAGCATCTCTGGGTGGACGGGGAGAGGTCACGTGATGCGCAGGGAAGGAGGGCCATGTGCAGTGGGAGCAATTTCCCGACCTTCTAACTGTAGCCGAGGTGATGCTGTTCATCTTTGTGAAGCTACTTATGTCAGGAAGTGCCTCGGCTCCTGGGTGCCCAGGGACCTGATATGCACTCCGAAATGTCCAGCCCGAAAAAAACCTGCGAGATGTCCCTGGACTGGTGGTGCTCTCTCACTCGGCTTTACTTTATAATTTCTCTTGTGGGACTCGGTGTCAACCCCTCACTCTCTGGCTCATTCGCTCCATTCCCCATCGCCTTTTTTTTTTTGATTGTTTTTTTTTTTTTTAATTCTTTTCCCTCTATACCCTTTCAGCAACCCCCATCAAATCCATCACTGGACTCTTACATCCATCTGTTGTCTTCCATATCATAACTTGTTATTGTTATTGTTTTTCAAGGCCTCTATTCACAAATGGTTTGCTGCTCACTGACCAGTGCTTCATTGCTTATTGCATCAATTACTGGATTTGAACAGAGCACAATGAAACACCAAAGGACACAATCTCATTTTCTTAACTGACTGCGTTCTTATTTTCTGTCTGATAAATTTGTGTTTAAGAGTGGTGGTGATCGTGGCACTATGAGAAAATTACAATATAAAATACATTTGTAATACTTTTTTTTAACACCAGAATGTGGCATATTTATCAAGGCCCGCTGAAACACAAGCCTTGTCTTTGTTTTTCTGTTTACTCTCACCTGACTTGGCTGTGTGCTATGATCACGGGACAGCATTGGCCACTGTCCCGGAACTCGCATATTCATCTGGTCGAGGTGCTAATTTGTGTGTTTCATGCCTGTACTCACAAGCTTGTTTGCACACCCGGTTCCACCTGGGCTTGTTTTGGCGTCCTGTCAAAACCCAGGCCAGTGGAACAAACAGCGTCTGTGGAAAAAGTGCCCATGCATGTTTAATCATAACAGGACAGTCTTTCTTTCTCCCTCTACCTTGTTCTCTCACTAGGCTTCTCCTCTGAGAGGAGGTGCCTCCGTGCGGCTCTGCATTATTGTCGCCTTTTTGAAGTACGACAAGAAAAAAGGTATTAATATTTAAAGTGCTTGCTGCCATCCTCTCACACAAATACCGTATGGAGACACACCTTCTCATCTTAATCCAGTCCTGATTTGGGATTTACTATCAAGTGTGATGCATCTGTGGTCAAAGGAATGACTTCCGGAGACATTAAAATAGAAGTACATTTTGTAATCCAGGAGCAAAATATGTCCTGTGTTTTTCCTACAGACATAAGATCACAATAAATATGAATTATATAAAATGTATTAATGCAAAAAATATGTAATGGACATAAATAAAGATTTATGACTGTATCATTGCTTTTCACATGAGATTTTTGGACATTTTTTATAAGCTTGTAGGCTCTGAATGAACAATTCCAATGAAAACATTTTACTGATGTCTGTGGCTCGGAACGTGGATCAAAAGTTTCTTTGGTTTAATAACATGAGAACTGATTTTAATTCAATCCTGTTACTTTAAAGAACCTGCATGAGCTAGAGAGTGTACATCAGGTTAGCCTTTCAAAGACCCCAGATTTCTCATTACAAGCTAAACAGATAGGAACACAATTATACCTATCTATGAGGGTATGGTCACCACTGATCCTCTACTACATTATGATTAACATTCTGTTATTTTTATCATAGTGGTATTGCTTGTTCATGTCTAATAATTAGAATCCCAATCCAAATAATTACAAGATAGTCAAAAATGAACTTAACTAAAGGATTTACACAAATACAGGAAATAAAATCTCTTTTCCAATAAGTACAGTCAGTATTTCACAATTATGTAAAGACTAGGAAGGCAAAATATTAAGCATATAATTGTGTCCTCCCTTGGCTTCCATACAAGTAACCTCAACACTCAATTGTATGTCTAAGTATGTCTAAACAATGTCAACATCCCAGTGGTCTAAAGATCTACAATAAAAAACTTTTTTAGTGTCTGACCGTTATGGCACCACAGAGAACACTAACACAGGTACATTGTCATCACAAGCAATTCAATACAGTTACATTTCTGCCTTTTGGTACATAAAAATATGAAAACCCTCAAAAGTTGTACTTATTTATTTATAAAACTAAATATCCATCCATCCATCCATCCATCCATCCATTTTCATCCGCTCATCTGTAGTAAGATCGGGAGATCCAAAGGCATTCCCAAGCCAGTTTCAAGATATAATCCCTCCACCTGGTCCTGGGTCTACCCCAAGGTCTACTCCCAGCTGGACATGCACCAGATGTCCAAACCTCAGCTGACTCGTTTTTTTTTGGGAAGGAGCAGCGGCTCTACTTTGAGCCTTTCGTGAATAGCTGTGTTTCTCACCATATCTCTAAAGGAGACACTAGCTACCGTCCTGAGACATTTTGGCCGCTTGTATCCATGATCGTGTTCTTTTGGTCATGACTATAGGTGAGGGTAGCACCAAAGATTGAATAGTAGGTGGAAAGCTTTGCCTCTCGTCTTAGCTCCCTCTTTGTTGCAACAGTATGGTAAAGCAACTGCAATACTGCTCCTGCGGCTCCAATTCTCCGCCCAATCTCAAGTTCCATTGTTCCCTCACACATGAACAAGATCCCAAGATACTTAAATTTCTTCACTTGGTGAAGGACCACATTCCCTACTTTGAGAAGACAGTCGACTGGTTTCCTCTTTAGAACCATGGCCTCAGACTTAGAGTTGCTGATCTTTACCATCACCGCTACACACTCGGCAACAAACCACACCAGTGAGCACTGCAGGTCACAGGCCAAATATGCAAACAGGACCACATCACAAAAAAATAGTGATGCACTCATCAGCCCACCAAACTTTAAACCCTCCTTACCACGACTACGCTGCGATGTCCTGTCCATGAAAATCACAAACAGAATTGATGACAAAGAGCAGCCCTGGAGGAGGCCAACAGCCACTTGGAAAAAGTCTGATTTACTGGAACACAACTCTCCTTTTGGGTGTACAGGGATTGTATGGCCTTGAGTGGCCCCCTCACCTCATAATCCCATAGTACCTCCTTGGGGACCCAATCGTATGCCTTTTTCAAGTCCACAAAACACATGAGCATACGCCCAAGCTTCACTCTTGCACGATCCCTACACGAGTGAAGAGCTGCTTCGGTTTTCCATGACCGGAACAGAATCCATATTCTTCCTCCTCAATCTGAGGTTTGACAATCGGCCAGACCCTCCTTCCCAGCACTTTGGAGTAAACCACCCCAGTCTGCCACTCTTTCTGCATTGTCCCAGACTTCCATGCAAAGTTAAAGAGGCATGTCATCCATGACAGCACCTCAACACTTAGGGCTTTCAGCATTTTAGGGTGAATTTCATCAACACACGTTAAGTCATTTAACCACCTAAGTGACTTCGCCTGGAGATTGAATCTAATCCCCCCATCATCCTCCGGCTCTGCCTCTGAAAGAAAGGGTGGGTTAGTTGGGGTAGTTGGATTTTGGATTCTTCAGCGTTCCTTCCATGGACCGGCCACCCCCTTAGTCGAGGTCAACAGTGATCCATCTTTGCTCTACACAGCTTGGATGGTCCTTTCCTGAAGTACCAGTCTTCCAGAACAACTTTGGTGCAGTCCAAAAGTCCTGCATTGCCTCTCTAAACCTCTCCCACACCCTCTGCTTTGCCTCCATCACAGCAAAGCTGCAGTCCTTCTGGCCTGTCAATACCCTGAAACTGCCACAGGAGTCCACAGAGACAACATGTCCCTGGAGGCCTCCTACTTCAATCGGACAGCTTCCCTGACCACAGGAGTCCACCACGGTGTTCGAGGGTTACCATCCCTTGAAGCACCCAAGACCATGAGACCACAGCTCTCAGCTGCAGCTTCAGCAATGGAAGCTTTGAACATCAACCACTCAGGTCCGACTTCCCCAGCCTGCACAGAGATGTAAGAGGAACTCCTTTGGAGGTTGGTGTTGAAGGCCTTGCGGACAGAGTCTTATTCCAGACATTCCCAGTTCACCTGCACTACTCGTTTGGGCTTACCAGGTCTATCCAAAGGCTTCCCCCGCAAATGGACGCAACTCACCACCAGGTGGTGATCAGTTGACAGCTCTGCCCCTCGCTTCACCCGAGTGTCCACAACATACAATCTAAGGTCAGATGTATGATCACAAGATCGATCATTGACCTCGGACCCAGGGTACTCTGGTACATGCTTCCCTACTCTATTTCTTATAGGGTCTTAAGAACCATTCATTTTCTACTACTTCACCTAAGACCTGTTTGCCTTCGGTGACTCTACCGGTGCAAGTACAAAATAGCTCTCAGGATCTTTAGGGCACACAAACCTCTCCACCATTATAAGGTGAATGTTCCTCGGAGAGGTATAATACTAAATACATACACTTAATTTTAGCTTGACTTTAAAATGAATTATTTACCAAAGTATTTACTTTGAATTATGAATCATTTTAGTTTCATTGATCAAAGATTATTTGCACATGACTGTATAAATCACTACTTCTATTGATCTTTTAGAAAAAAAAGCTTGCAACAGATTGAAATGCCATTAATAACTAATGAACAAGGGGACAGAACTGTCATCTTTCCACTTAATTTCTGTGCATGATCCAAAAAATTACAGATTATGCACTACCTCATGTTGCAACATGAATTTTATTAATTTGGTGGCTGTGTGAACTTCCAGTGCTCAGCAATATAAAAGCAGCCACTGCAAGACAAAACAATAGACTCATCACGGAGGAAGAAAGAGGGAGGTTTGTTTTCTCACTAGCCTGACCTCTTTTTCTGACGTGTCACATTATGGTTATACAGAATGTGTCTCCTTTGCATACAAAAGGTCAGGTAGATAAATCAAAATCCGTATATATGACTTGCCCGATTCATCACAGCAACGAGGGTCAAAGTGTCTGCTGTAATCATATTTCCCCCCCAAATATATGATGAATTGTCTTAGTTAGTAAAATGTATCCATGCAAATGGAGGATCTGCTTTGTACAAATACACAGTTCTAATTAAACTATTCACTTAAGGCATGTCCCTGCTTTCTAAAGGAATTGGGTGAGTATCTTTCACATATTTTTACACTTTGGGAGCGAGGAAAGAGACTAATTTACCCCTGGAGGTCCCAGGGATGTTTATTGGCTTAGTGACACTTGTGCTTGTAATCTGTGATGATGCAATACTCTGAAATGAAATGTTCTCCCAGCTACTAGAGCTCCAGTTTGGGTCTGGGCCTGTGAGGGTTTTAGCTCCATCTCAGTGTTCCCACCACCCCTGCTGAGACACTAATTAAGGTTCCTTTCAGGTCCTTTTTTCAGCGGTTGCCCCCATAATGCTCTTGTTCAGTTAAAACCTGCGTATGCAGGTGCCCCCATCAGCTCACAACAAGCTCCTTAATTAACTTGAAGTCATAACAAATGGCTACACTTTTGTCTAGCTTTTCTCTTTCTGTCTCTTCCCAGCTCTCCCAGAGTTTATATGACTGAACATAATAAATTAAAAGAAGCTACAAAAAAATGAGTGCTGCCTCTCTGACCTGGCACCTTTCTGCTGTGAAACGTTTGTCTTCATCTCTCTGTTGTCTGTCATCTCTTGCTGAGGATGATGAGGATAACAGGCAGAGGTTCAGGAGGGAGTAGAGCGCTGCCATCGAAACAGGCATCACACCTCTCCCACACACCACTAATTAGAGTTAATTATTAATACACTTTGATTTAGCGTTGCTCCTCCACCTTCAGATGTCAAAGTATATTTTACATGATTTTAAAAATGAAAGGAGTGAGGCAAATAGATTGATACAGAAGTTCCTTTTTCTTTATCTAGCAGCTTAAATCAAAGGCCCAGGCAGTTTAATTGAAGACGAAAAAGTGCTTTTAAAGCCCAATTAAAAAAATTATTAGAACTAAAGTTGAAAGGATTAAGTTAGTAAGGTGCTAAGTTTGTCACTGTGGAAATGTATTGTCAGTAAAAGGAGAGAAATAGATATATCTCTGCATATTCAGGACACTTACTATTGTTGCTTCAAACATGGCCCTAAATTAAGATGCACTGAGGCTGCCATGCCTTCAAACAGAAAATGAGTGTCTGAGTATCTGCTGATCTAACATAAATCTAAAGGCATGACTCGGGCAATGTTGTGATCGATTGATTTATGTCTTCTAGAGTACCCTTGCCCCAGATCAGGCACCTTCACCTGCTGACAAGTCTGGATACCCACAGCTGAACACCTAAACAACTGTGTACATCACTTCACATGGCAGCTGGATTCCTGAGAACCTTCTGGCACGTCACTTTAGTTGTAATTGCTTTTCTTAGCAAGCTTAACATAAAGAAAACAACACTGAAAATGTCCTTATTAAGACTATAAAAAAATGGCAAAAGAATAATAAAGCTGCAGATGAGGAATAAACTTCAAGTACTAATGAGTACTCCCTTCTGCGTGGTGCTGCTGCTAATGTTCCTGCTGTCAGAACTAATTGTAGCACCAACATAAGCCGATCCCTGTCAACTGTCAGCTACTGAGACGCCACGCTTTACATCACGGCCACAGAGTGCCTGATAGCAGGGCAGGGGGCTAAGAGTAACACCAATATGTCTGCAAGAGAAATGATTGGCTCAAAGGTAAAAAAAAAAAAAAAGTGAATGGCAGATTTTCACAGAAGTCAAATACAAAGTGTGGACTGAATGGAGTGAGTGATTAAAGAGAATCTGGCACCTCTCACTGTCAGTTTTACTATCGTATTCATTTTGGTCCACATGGATCTTGAACGGGCAACCCTCTGGTCCCAAACCCAAGACTTGTACTGAGCTAATGTGGACTAGTGGACTGTGCTATGTTAATTTATGCAATGGAATGCGTGACACTAAAAAACAAAAACAAAAAACAACAACCCCAAAACAAAACAGAAAGAAAGAAAAAAAGAAGAATTAAAAACAAAGTGGCACCTAAGGTTAGGTTTTGCATATAAATCAGGGATGAATCTATGATTTTCAGGGTCCACAGTTTACAAACCTCTACATTGTGTGGAATTGTGCCTTCTTCAAACATACTTATCTTACTAAAACAATTTATACATTTTTATAGTTAATTTTCAACTGGGGTGTACAAAACATAACATGTAACATACTTTTCCAAATCGTAACACATGAACTTCAAACAGGTTATGCACATTATTGTAGCATATAAAAAAGCTCAGAACAGACTGCTAGCTTAGCTAAAGAGGAGAAGTCATCTTTGAACATTGTGTTAAAAAAAAGGATAAATATTATTTAAGCACAAAATCCAGACACTGTACATATGGCCCTTTCAGTGTAGAACAATTACTTAGGAGGCCTCACAGGTTCATTTACATCCAGTTTCTTTTTCTGGTTAGACCTAATGATCACGACTCCAAGTTGACAACTGGTTTTTCTTGCTCACCTGAAGTGTTGATGACAGGTAGAGCAATAAGGACCCTAGACAGCATAAAATGCTTGTGACAGCTGCTCTTCATTCTCAATGTCTGGATTCATCAGCATCTACACCAACTGTCTTTTGTTCAGTATAATAGATAGTAGAATGAAGTTCATAGCTCTTTGATAGTGCTTTTTCTTTGATAAAATATAACTTGTCTTTCTCTGGGATAATATTGAACATAAGTTGTTACTATGACAGTAAATGAATGTCAATCAATTCATAGTTTACTGTAATCCATTTCCAGTATGGAAACATGCACATCATCAGATCCCAGGGGAGTAGAATAATAATTCAGGGGCTGCAAAGCAGCTACTATCTTTAAAGAAGCAAAGGAAATAAGCCTTAACTCTTCTTAAAATATAAATTGCTGTCATCCGTCATGTCCAAACAATCATTACCGAAATGTGGGTCCTGAAGTAGCCAGTCTAATTTATATAATGATTACTACAACACATAGCATGCATCAGGTCATACGAAGACAGAATGAATGAAACACCAGCCCCTCTCTGTTTGTCTAGATTATAATCTGAATCATTAAAATTCACTGCAAACTTCAAAAAAATCCTTTCTGGTCTTCAGCTAAACCCATCTGACACCTATGTGATCATTAGTATTAATAAAAAAATATGCAATCACAATTATTAGTAAAATATGTAAGGAAAAAAGTTGGTGCTTGAAACAGAAAGTCAGAACTAAGCTGGACAATAGATGCACAGTAACATAAACCTTTGTCACCATAAGCAAGAAAAATCAGGTATCTCACTAATGTTTCTGTGTGCGTCATGTTAGGTATTAACGTGGCAGTCTTTTCCAAGAACTTTAGAACGCAGATAATTCTAACCTGTCATTATTCTGACCTGGTCAAGCTGCTCACTCTCATACAGGTCATTCTCTGGCTTTGGAGAGGCATTAGGGACACACAAATATTAGTATTGCAATTCAGACTTTAAAAGAAAGTAGGTTTTTTTGTTTTGGTTTTTTTTGCTCTGAAAGTCAAGGAGAAAAGTTAAAATTTACACTTAATTGTCTGTACTCAGAGTTTACTCTCTGTATTCATAATATTTGACAGAATTACTAAGTGATAGTTGTGGCACAAATGAAATAATATTTTACAAATAAAGAGGCATATCATAAATCACCATAGAGCTCCTTTCTGGTTTACTCTCATGTCAGATTGAAATTACATCAGGTGTACTGCATTCCCACGTCTTCTATGTTCATTTCACATTGGAATACACATTTTCAGTTAAAAATAAGATGGTTCACAACCAATTTGCTTCAAAAATCATGGAAATGTAAATACTTGGAAGCTTAAAAAATCAGTTAACTGGCACTCACAGATAAATACTTAAATAATTTATTATGGGCAAATCACAGACGCGTTTCAGCAAACAGCATTCATCAGCGTGAACAAGAACAATAGAACTGACATCCATCATAAACGGGTGAGGTCAGAATCAAGTACCAATCAGCACAGAGAACACATGATTAACTAACAGAATTCATCTGTGGAAAAATCACCCTGACACAGCGTCTTCAAATGAGGAGGTACGTCAGAACAAACAATCAAATCTTATAAGGCAAGGCAAGAGAAAATGAATACATTTTTGAATCAATTTCAAAACACTATAAAAAACTATTATACATTAATGTTCTGTGCAGATTGGACCATCAAAAATAACAGCAAAAAATTCATAGCACCAAATTCTATTGAGGGACATACTGTAGCATGTAAAGGTAATACAAGAAGAATGGGTTGAGACCTATAAGACCCTACTAGTAGAAAATGACCTACATCTTTGTTTACAAAAGATAATTATAAATAGCAATAGAAAATTGGCAGAATAAATATGATCACCAGATACAACTAGTGCAGGGAAAATGGCATATAAATACAAGTCGGAGCCACCCTGATGTCACCTTGAATAATGAATAGAATAATATACAAAAAATACATAATATACACAAAAACTCCTGTCAAATGAATAAGAATGACTAAATGTAGACGGAACTACATGTAAAGCAGCATGGCCTAACTATTAGTTGTGCATAAGGGAACAATAGAGACTCATATACACACTATACAGAATAGACGAACGGGGTAAATAACCACACAGTCAGAACGAGAATCACTGCTGTAGTGGGGTCCTCAAAGGATTATAAAAAACAACCCAACAGCAGTTCTTCGTTCAACCCCTTTGGATTCTCTGTTTGTAATGTATGAATCCAATAGGCTTCCCTCTGTAACAGAAATCTGTCTATCATCGCCCCTTTTAAAGGGCTATATCATTTCTATGCCCTGAAATTTAAGGGAACAGACATCATGGCCAGAAGAATTAAAGTGCCTGGCCACTGGGGATCTTTCATCTTTATTCCTTATGCTGCTTTTATGTTCAGAAATCCTCGTTTTTAATTCTCGTTTCATTTTCCCGATATATGCTAAGCCACAAGGCCATTTCAAGAGGTAGACAACATATTTGGTTTTGCAAGAGATCCTATTTCTAATATGGAACTTCTTGCCAGTATGGGGATGTAGGAACATGTCTCCTCTTAATCATGGCATTACATTGAGCACAGTTCAAACAGGGAAAATTGCCGCCAGGTAAATGAGATAGAAAATGTTGAGGTGGTGTATAGCAATCAGCTCTGACCAGGATATCTCTTAGGTTTCTGGCCCGCTTATTGGCAAAAATAGGCAAATCTTTAAAGGCATGACCCACTGGAGGGTCACTAGCTAAAATATGCCAATGTTTGGTTATACATTTTTTAATATCATTAGATATAGGAGAAAATGTGGTGGCCAATAAATTTTTTGGGTCCCTCTTGGAGGGAGGTTTAGGGGCTAATAGGGTGTTTCTGTTTACGTTTTTTACTTTAGCCACACTGTTCTTAACCAAAAGATCATTATAGCCTCTATCACGGAACCGGTTACACATAACCAGAGCTTGTTCTTCAAATGTGCTGTCAGTGCTGCAGATTCTCTTTGTTCTCAGGATTTGGCTATAAGGAAGACCCTTCTTTAAACTTGGAGGATGGTAGCTACTGAAATGTAAGAGTGTATTCCTATCAGTCTGTTTTCTATAGACACTTGTATTGAGATGTTCTGTTTTTGTTAACAGCACATCAAGAAATGACACAGATTCTCTACTGTACTCTAATGTGAGTTTTATGGTTGACATGCTAGAACTTAGGTGTGCACTGAAAGTCTCTAATTCCTCAACAGTACCTGAAAAAATGAAAAATATGTCGTCTATGTACCGAAACCAACATTTTAACAGAGAGACAAAAGTATTATTATATACATAATCATCCTCAAACTTTCCCATGAACAAATTGGCATAATTAGGGGAACAAGAGCTGCCCATACTAACTCCTTGACATTGCAGGTAAAAAGAGTTTTCAAACTTGGAAGTAATTTTTGTCAAGAACCAGCTGGGTAAGTTCAACCAAAAAACCAGTAGGGGGAGTTTGATTCTCTCTCAAATGTAAAAAAATAAGTGCTTCTACACCCTCTTTACAAGGAGCATTGGTATAGAGACTCACAATGTCCATGGTACATAATAAATCAGTCTCCTGAAGATTCTGAATAGAAGACATTTTGTTAAGGAAGTCTGTGGTGTCTTTGAGATAAGAAGGAAGCTGATGTACCAATTGTCGAATATGGAAATCTATAAATTGTGATATATATATATATGTGATATATTCTGACGTACCTCCTCATATGAAGAGGCTGTGTCAGGTTGGTTTTTCCACAGATGAATTATGTGGGAGGGAAGCTTCCCTCCCACCTGGTGTAAAGGCAGCATAAAAAAATCAGATTTCTGCTGATTCAACTCCATTGTGGAATTAAGTTACTTTTGTTAACTCAGTAAACAGCACTGTCCTTAAGTTTTATATATACGGCTATTGCATAGATGTTGGATGAATGAGGTGTGTGTTCTGATCTGCCCTACTCCGGTGACAGTTTTCTTTCGTTTAACTCAAGAGACAGACTGTGTTAACAAACAGCACTGATGTACGTAAGAGAAGGCTGTCTACATGTCCAGGTGTTTTATTTACAAGATCATTCACCCCTGACCTACTCCTACTTGGTGAGTTTTGGAGGCACAGTCAATACAGAGATGCAGCAAGACGTGAATTTGCTTCAGGCAGTGCCAATTGATCCAAAAACACATTTACAGAAATTGAATAGACTTTCACTTGTTGAACGGAATTATACTTGAGCAAAAAGCTTGTGTTTATTTCTTATTTCTAATGATATAATTCACAAATGGAGAGAGAGAGAGAGAGAGAGAGAGAGAGAGAGAGTAAGAGAGAGAGAGAGAGTGTGTGTGTGTGTGACAACCATGAGCAGTTAGTGTTTTACAATGGTCGCCAATATCCAGCTAAAACGTGTTCTCTCTCGCACTGCCACCTCACAACACGGCGGACACGGGTTCGAGTCCCGCTCTGTGCGGAATTCGCATGCTCTCCTCGTGTCTGCGTGGGTTCTCTCCGGGTTCTCCGACTTCCTCCTCCCTTGAAAAAGCATGCGCTTCAGGTTGAAATTGCCCTTAGGAATGAGTGTGTGTGTGTGTGTGTGTGTGCATGGTTGTATGTCTTTGTGTGTGGCTCCACAGTGCACTGGCGTCGTGCCCGGAGTGTCCCCCGCCTCACGCCCTATGCCGCCGAGATAGGCTCCGGCTCCCCGTGACCCGCTGCGGCGGATACAGCGGTGGTAATCTGAAGATGACTGACGTGTTCTCTCTATTTTAAGCTTGTGGTCTGCCGGCTCTGAACAGCTGCTGTCAGCTAGACATGCAGTGCTGGAGTACGTTTGTTTGTATTTAAAATACTTTGTTTTTCACTTATTTCCCTCCAATGTGCATTTATTCATGTCATGGAAAAATAAAATGTTATGGTTAGAGCTAATATTTCCATCACCTATTTTTGTCTGACTGTTTTTTGAGCTTTTTTCACCCACAGTCTTTGTCGACCTTCATTTAACTGCCTTCCAGCATTTTCACTCTAAAATTGTCTATACATTGCCCTTGAAAACACCTTAGAAGAAACTGTTATTTTCTAGCAAGAAACAATAAATGGATGCACAATGAATGCCAGAGCAATAGGACAGAGGAAGGGTGTAGAGGCGAGGTTAAACTGCAGTCACAGGCTGACCCTGGGAATAACAGAGCCGTCACATCTGATGACAATCATCATGTCTTCACTGCAGTGAGGGATGGAAGGTTGAGACAAAGAGCAATGGGGAAATGGTGGAATGATTCAGATGAGAGATGAGACGTTAATCAGTGTTGGTTAAGTTAGAGCTTTCTACCGGTTAGCAGCTTCAACAAGCTAAACTCCCTCTGAATGACTTATTTACAGGCATGCAAAGATGGCAGATTAAAGTCTCTGTTTTTGAATCATAAATATTACAATGACTCTAACAGCTTTTGTTGAAAGAAAATCAACAAAAGCATAATTTATAACCAAAATATGAAGACATTTTCAGTTTCATGTGAAATGACTATTAAAAGTTCTGGTGATGCTCCAATACACTGCCTCTCAGTGCTAAGAGCTTTATAAATCAGGACCATGTCAAAATGTAATATTTCCATTAATGAATTAAAATGTAATGAAAAAGTTGCAGTAAAATGAATACACAACACATTATTGTATATGATCTGCCATAGGGACAGCAATTATTAGCTCATAGAAGGAAGCAGTGACATCTAAGACCTGAGAAATCAAAGTGTCAGCAAAGACGAGGAAGCAATACAACTGGGACAAACCATTAGCAAATGAAAACCAGCATGGAAATAATAATAATCCAACATAACATCAGCTCCAGCTTTCAGATAAAACAATAATGTTATGTTCCAGTTGGTGTATTTTGTGGTTTGGAGGCTTTTAGCCTGAGACAAGAGAGTCAGATACTCTGCATTCAAGCTAATAGCAGACAGAAACACCAAGAGTTGAGATGACACAGAATGTCATTAATAGGGATGAAATAATTCTCTATTGAAAAAATTATCCTAAAATTCTCATTGAGTAGCTGACTGAAATTTTGATCATTTAATTTAAAGAAAAACCTTTTCAAAACCTGCAGGTTTTGATCAATGTGTATGGATTTCATGCTTTCATGAAAGCATGAATGATACCTATAGACACTTATTTAGAGGTCAGCAGTTGGATATGAGATAGTGCCAGTGATGAAAGTGTAATTCTGGTGTCAGTGGGAACAGTTAATTCTTGTCAGTGGCTCCATGGTTAAGCGTTTTGAAGGGAAGGTATTCTCTATGATACAAAAGGAATATGTATAAGTAAAATGTCCGGTAACTGAATTATTATGAGCGATCATTACATTGTTCCCACTAAAATGTTTACTCAGAGTGTGACAGCAATCAGGAAAAACAGCAGTAATCTTTAAAGAGAAGATATATTTAGGATATAAGTGCCATTCACAGAGGACATTTCCTGTCCTCAACTGAAACCAAATTTAGTGTTCATGCATTAACTGTGACAGTATGATAATGAACTACAGAGATATTCAGCCTTTACCATTAAAACATGAATTATTTTGCATTGTATAAGTGGCAAATGCTCATTTTGCTCTACTTGACAATTTGTAATTTGTCGAGCAAGAAACGTTTAATCAAATAGGTCAAACAATGAAAAGACAATCATTGATTTAAATCAAAATCTACATCAAGTTTAATGGTTCCACAAAATGTTGTGAAGTGTTGTTTTCAACTGTATCTGCTGATCAAAGCAAATAAACAATGCTGGAGGTACTTTATGACTTTTGGCTGACCATACACAAATCTGGTTCAAGCACCTCCCACTTCCAATCCAAATTCCACCAATTCTGATTAGATCCAAATAGATTAAGATGTAGGAAGAGATGATACTCCTCATTAAGCACAACTGTACACATTGAGTAAAGTATTATTTCAAGAAGAAAAAGAAAAAAGTCGAGACAAAACTACAAAATTACAGTTAGTGACCAAAATGTGGTAGAAATAGTGCTTTAAGTCATAAAGCTTAGGAGCTTCAGGAAAAAGAACCTGAATTTGATTTCATTTTAGAAATCATGTCTTTCCACAAATTTATTCTCCTACAGATATATTAAAGAATTATGAGAAAACAAAATCAGAGTGTATTTTTAAAGTGAACACGTTCAAGTTCATAGATCTTCCTCTGTGTTGGTCATTTGAAGTTTGCTCCTCAACACTTCATCACTGCCCCCACCCTGCGGCAAAAGTCACAACTTAATAACACCAAAGTGACTCACCCATTAAATTGGTCTTACACCTCCACTGATCCAGCGGTATTCCCAGTCTGGGGCAGGGGTATCTTCCCGAGAACTCTACAACTCATCACCAGGGTCAGTGATAACACCCCTGAACCATGTGGCAGTGCTGCGCCAAGCCTTGGCTCCCGTGAAACAGAATCATCACCACTGCAACAAAACAAATAAATCCTTCCTCCCAGTCTGTTTTGATATGTAATGAGTTGGTGTTTCACTCTTCAGAGATCTTGTTATGTGGCGTATCAGTGATGTGTCTCTCTGCGGCCATGGTTCATCTGTCAAACTGGATTTTTCCACCTCAAAATAATGATCCCCTGCTGCACCGAGGGCCCAGCTAAAGCATCTGCTTATTTAAGATGGCTTTGCTCCATGTAGGTAACACCTGGCCCTCAGGAGTTGACTGCAGTGAGTTACAAGTGGAGAGGCCCCTGACAGAGATGGAGACACAAACAAGCATAGTATTAAGAGGTGGGGGTTCGGTGATGTGTGAGTAATGCTAGGGTTATTGTCCGTGGTTAAAAATATATACCATGCTTAGCAGCAGTGTTGGGCTCCAACAACCCAAAGGCAGAGAGCCACGTCTTGTCAGTGGAGACATTTTAAGGGAATAAGTGATGGAATGAGTCAGTTTGGTTGGAGCTCACTACCATCTGTAGTCACTTCTCAGACATTTCTTTGACATGAAGATACATTAACGGCCTGTTAATGGCTTTCAGGCTCTTATGTACCTGATTCTGACTTTATTTATATCTACTGCGTGTGTCCTCAGCATGTAGAAGATTCGAAACTACCTGCAAGAATTGTATGGAAAAAGAAGTGTGACATAGTTGTCTGAATAATAACGCCAGTTTGGTTTCTTCCCTTCAAATAAATAGCTAGTCTTAAGTATATACAGAAAGATGTTTTTTTATTTATATCAGTAATATTCTTTATGTGATATTTCTCATTTCACTGGACCTACAGCAGTCATGGATAGAGGTATTTTGTCTTCAGATTGTTCATTCATCTGTCTATACATCTTGAAGACACATCTCACAAACCCTTGAGGGCTTTTCTTCAACTTTGGTACAACTGGTTACTGGATGCACTGATTGGATTTTGCCTCTCCATCCAGCTACAGAAGGAGAGATTGTGTCCATATTTCACTTTTAGTTAGACACTATATGGCTGGGTACCCATATCGAAACAACTATAGATTTTACAGATTGTGTTTGATGCATTGAAGTATGTTTTGAATTTAGCTGATTTACTGCAACATTCACATTTGAAATATTGTGATTCACCATAAGATCATTGGTTTTCCTGACACTGAGCTTTAGTTAACTGTCATTACATCAAGTCACAGACATGCGTTACTTCAATTCCACTGATGCATGAGACCGTCTGACAATGATTCTCCATAATTTTAGTTTACATTAGAAATATCATTAGACTATTCCTTAATAACAGTTGTCATAATAAAGCTTTTACTTAGAACTAAAGTCTGAATATTATATAATACAGTTTATTTAATATGAAGAAGACAATCCGCTTATTCCAGGTTTGATTGCAGCATTTGTGAAAGTTCATTATGAGTTATAGGATAGAGAAAACACATTTGGCATATTCCTTTTGTCTCCTAGTGATTTATCATTATGTTCCAAATCGATCAACTTCCGTGGAATACTGTATATATTTTTTTATAGAATTAAAAGATCTTTCCTTAAGCCGACAGGTTCTGCATTTTCTTTACACCCTGCATCCACAGTGCTTTTAACTCATCTTTAACAGCTTTCTGCCGGTGTAGTGTTAAAGAACAGGATGGCATGAGGTCGAGCGTGATGACAGGCTGAAACAGTTGCTCCTGCGGTCTTGAGAAACAGCTTGCCCTTGATACCTGGCCTGTTCTTCATTGTGCTGTCAGACCCAAAGAGGAACCCTCCCCAGTGACCGTCTGAGGCCAGTTTGGTGGAATTTTTCTGTCTACCATCCTGCTCTCTCTTGTAATTGAGCGGGGCTTTGAGATGAAACCCAGTGTGTTCCCAAGAAACAACCTTAAACCCATCTTAAATAATCAGAGAGATGCATGATGGGAAGTCAGCCAAATGCATTGGATCATGTGACTCAAGGAGAGAGGACTGGGACAGTTCTGGTCTGTGAACTTCTTAATATTCTGAATGATAAAAAATTTGCTTATGCAGGACTGATATATTGTAGTCTTGTCATCTTCATCCATTGCTCCTCTTCACGCTGCTCTTCTGACTCCCTGCTTTGTCCTTTCAGAGGGAAATTAAGGTGATGATTGGGCTTTATTAAACCGGTAAATAAAGATGGGTAGTACACGGCCCGGTGCGTCAGCTGTGTTGCTAATTGGCACAGCATGCGGGTTTGATGTGGAGTGCTGCAGAAGGAGGGGGGGCACACCAGGGGCGGGCCGACCATGTGACCTGGGAGCTTCGCCAACTGCCATGCAGCCCTCGCTCACTCTGTCCTCTCTGTGATCGTGCTGCGGTTCTCTGCATGTTTGTTGGGTTTGCTAAGTCAAGGTCTTCTCATTCATTTTAATGACTCCACTTGGATGCAAAAAATTAATTGATATTCCTACAAGCAAACATCTTTAGGCTCATTAATCAATGTCACAGTTTCTCCCTGCCATAAAAAACACACTTTACAGGATAATTAATTTCCTGATATCCTGCATTCATCCTGAGTGCCCTCAACTTAAAATACTTGACATTTAGCCCTTCCTATGCAGCTCACTGGCTCCAAGAGCGCTACATTATGGCACAGACTATAAAACAAAAAAGAAAAAAACGTCTATTTTTCATGACGACATCCGGTAGGCACTGGTATGAACACAAATTGGTGTTAATTTCATAGACAGAAATACATTTCTGATTCTTCTTCCTGTTTTGTGTGTGTGTGTGTGTGTGTGTGTGTGTGTGTGTGTGTGTGTGTGTGTGTGTGTGTGTGTGTGTGTGTGTGTGCGAGTGAGTGTGAGTGTGTGTGTATGCGTGTGTGTGCGTGTGTGAGTGTGTGTATTTTCTGTATTTTCACTACAACTTCATGTTTGAAAACAGGAGAGGAAAATCAAGGTTGACACACTTTATACTATGCAATAGAATAGCATCCACTGAAGGTACACCTGTGCTACACTTTTTTTTTTTTCATTAAACATGATCAGATTCAGGTTCCAATATGAAAACCCATAGAGGGATATTTTTTTACTAACAAATCAAAAGTCCAAGACATGGACTGTGAGACATCACAGACATGAGACCAAAAAACAGAACAGAATGAAAGTCTCTGTTTATTAAAAAAAGAAGAAAAACTAGCAATAAAAAGTACACAAGTACTATTTACAAAACAATTTAAGAACTATGAATCAATCAACTATGAAATAATAACAAATGATTTAAAATAGTAAATACCTGGTGCAAAATGACCTTGTACAATAAAAGTATGATTGATTATACAGCTTGTTTATCAGTGCCACAGCTCCAAGAACATTTTTTTTTAATGCAGTGCTACTTTCACAACACAATGTCCTTGTTCAGGCTTTTTTTTATCGTGTAATAAATGTATTTTATCCATTCAATATTTCAAAACAACAAGACCAAAAAAGAAACTGGTATATATTAGCCTACTATGAGCACATTTTTGAAAACTTTGCATTGCTTGCAGATTGAATTTTCATACTGTTGGTTTACAGTTTGCCTGAACAGATTTTATTTAATTTGTAATAGAAATACTTATTTGAAGATCAACAGTTAGATGATGAAATAGTGCCGGTGTGTAAACCTGGTGTTTTCAGTGTGAAGTATTGATTCAGTCATTATTTCAGCCAACAATAAGAGACCCTTAAAAAAAAAAAAGTATATATATATATATATATATATATATATATATATATATATATATACACACACACATACACACAGTATATACTGTATATACAGTATATAAGTCTGATGTTGGGGTCTCAGGAAACTGCTCTATATTTGTTGGCCAACTTTTGAGTTACAAGTGTAGAGAAGACAGTTTTAATTGTTGGAAGTTCTTTTGACATTCGACACAGGCTAATTGTTTAAGTTAAGCTAAGCTTATCTGTAGACAAGTTTATCTCATTATCACCCTCCTGTTTGACTCATGGTGAGAGAGTAAATTACTTATCTATCTCTCCTCCTCTCCTTTCTTTCATTGCAGACTTTATATGTTTTGCTCTTATGTTTTCCATGCTTTTCCACCTTAGCATGCTGCTGATGGACTTTCACTGGTCAAATGGATGTTGTGTCCCACTTAGGGCAGGCTGTGGCTTGTTTACTAACCATGACTGAACGCTCCACCAGCCCACTCAATGTCTGAAATCCTCCTATACAACAGCAGCGACTCGGAAAAATGTCTGTCTCTGAGTAGCACAGACGTTTAAACTAGCTTGTGCTGCACACATCCTCCTACTCACTCGTCAGAAAAGTCAACCACTGACCTTTATATCTCAATGAGTGTTGACTTTTTGTCTTCACAGATTATAAGCATAATATTTCTAACTCTGAAGCATTCAATTTTTTTATACTTTACAAATGCTGAAGTGACGCGGTGTCTCTCAATACTATCTCTTGAGTTGAGATGTAATTATTTGTCTGAAAACATTGCAATGTGTGTTACTGGAGTGCATCATTGATTGAGAGTGACTGTTTAAATCCTGGCACAGTCCAAACACTTAATCCTTCTTTTAGGTCTATGTTTTGCATTGTTCTAGTTAAGAGCAATATTTACTAAAGCAACACACAGTAAATCTTTGGCTTCGGGTGCAATCACCAGGTTTGTCACCATATGGTGTGAGCCTGAAACCCTCCAGTCATCCACCTCAAATCAGCCGTCAAGATGCAGCCTTTTAGAGACATAAGCCAGAGTTTACTGATTAACATTTTCAAACCGTGCAGATACAGAAATTAGGCCTTGGCTTTATGTTCAAAATCTGTTTCTCTTAAATGATTCATGCCCTCCAATATGTTAAGACTGGGAATTATACTTCTGATATTTATTTCATGCTATCATGCCCTCAGAAACAAATAAAACTTAATGCTGAGAATGAAATATTAAAGTCAGATCTGTAAAATAAATAAGTAGAAAGACCAGTATACATATTTACAAGAGACATGGAGTGATATTTGAAAATAAATGAGGGCTCATCTAGCACTCTCAGAAAATGATGTACAATGAGGCAAAAAGTGCTTTGGGATATTTTGATGAAATTATTTATGAGTTTAAATAAATCATCTATTCACCCGAGCTTAAACTATTTATCTAAAATGAATGCACCCTGCATTCGTTTTTTATCGCTCAGCATTTAGAACGGCTGTAAAAGGGGAACTGTGGAATAACCAAACCCATGGTGAGGAATTCAGACAATGTCAGTAAGGCATACTGTACATGGGGATACGAGAACATTAAAACCTCAGCGAAAAAATAAACAGGCTCATTAATTCTCGTGACCGCTGCTGACATGCATGTCGTTCATCAAAATATAATTTTTCTACAGCTTGGTTTGCATCTTTGTCTTAAATATTTTAAGATTGTTTCCATCAGGAGGCACTCAAAACACAGTTTGAATTCAATCACATTTAAACAGGTCAAAATCTTAGTTCTCTAAAACCTGATCACCAAGAAGAGTAGTCTATTTGAAATGTCCAACCGTTTAAAAAAGATAATTACTGTGGAGGTGAGAAGGGATATTAAAAAGCCAAAAACAGTGGGGAAATTAGCATAAAATGAAACAAAAAAACAATGTGTTATTTAATGTGGATATTCTGAATCATTGTACTTCTAACAAGAAAGAAACTGTTGCATTTAAAACATTTATCCTATTTTGCTTCAGCAGTATTTCACATATCAAAAGGGTGTTTTTGAAAAGAAGCGCTCTGTTTTATAACTGCAGGGTACACTTTGTACGCTTTTTACCCTCACCCCCTTCCCTGGCCTGCCAACCCTCCGCTCTCGTTTCTGAAGAAAGCTAGGTGTTAACACTACAGAAGCAAGAGGTATAAGAAAAAATCCTGCAGGTGCCCTGTGGGTATCTTTCAAATTAATTGTCTGGCTGGTCTGTCTTATGTGCAGTTTTGAAACATTAACAAGACCTTTGAGAGACGGGGAGAGGGAGAGAGAAAGAGAGCAGGACATGGCATGATGGTTTTTAATGTTTTATTGAACAGATACAAATTATTTTGGCCCTGGCCTCCACTGTTTGGTGGAAGTAAGTTAGAAAGCAAGTCGGGCATGCCATGGGCGCTGTGGACGAAAGAGGAGCGGCGTGTGATTGAGAGTCTGAGGCTTAAAGCCACATTCGTTTTAGTTATTTCTTTTCACAGGAAAACAGCAACATGAGACATTGTCAGGAAAATCACTGCGTGTAAAATTTGGTGTTGTTGTGCAACTGACTCAATTGAATCAACATGTTACTGAATTAGAATTTGTCTCTCCCTTCCTGTGTGTGTGTGTGTGTGTGTGTGTGTGTGTGTGTGTGTGTGTGTGTGTGTGTGTGTGTGTGTGTGTGTGTGTGTGTGTGTTGTGTTTTCTAACGTGTTTGGAGTGAATTTGTACCGATGAGAATAGACCATAATTTCTGCCATAACAGAATGACAACAGAATGACATGACACTTGACATGAAAGATGCCAAAGAAATGTAAAAATAAGAAATGCATACTATTCACCTTAATATGATAACCTATACAATGACCTTTTTCCAACCTATTAATATAAAAAAATAGCTAATCTGGACAGATTTTACTTTACATTTACAGGATATTTTACAGCCTATATTTGTAATCCAGAATTCACATCTTTAAACAGATCTGCCCCACATTTCAAACAATTTTTTCTTGGTTTAAGATCTACCCCTACACATAGTTTCACTACAATCTGGAGATTCTCAACTCTGAGCCTGAAGTGATCATTGCAGTTAATCCTTCCGTTAATAAACAGTTAATGACAGTGGAAATTAACTAAATAAAGTATTCAATTTTCCTGTTTGGAATCCTGAAGTTGACCATTATATTAAATATTCCCTGTCCTAAAATCATGCTCAGTAGTACACTTAACCAGCTTCTTCACTGAAGTGAAGAGTTTCAGTCAATTATTATATAATATTATTATAATATGCTAAGACTACCTGTTTAGTGGAGTTGTTCTGCATTACCCATAACACCCCAGTCTGGAGGTGAGGATACTGTTATCGTGCACTGCACAATGATGACGACAGAGGTTATCTAGCCCTTTAAGTATTCTTTATTCCAAATGTTTATTTCCAAATGTTGCTGCACACATGAAGATGAATGAAAATGATGAAGAAGAAGAATCCTGAGTAAAAATTATTTACCTCTGCTCAATACAATACAATCATACAACATACATTAAACAATAAATAAGCATTGCATGTAGAGATTTTCCGGCAGGGTTTAAAGACAAGAGACATATAAACACGACTGTATAGACAAACACAAGCTAAACCTATAATAGCAAAAGGAAGAGTGTAGAAATTGCACAATATCGCATTGGATCCCAAGCTAGACGCCCACACGGTGGGCAGGCACGTCCATTGTAATGCAAAATGGTACAAGACAGGTCATCGTCAACCACATGAAACCCTGGTACCACCCCAGCAGATCTCCAGACCATCAACTCCCCCAAACTCAGCCGCAGGTCGATGACCTTCCTGACCTTGACCTCCGACCACCACCACAATCATGCACATTCACACACTGGTGAGTTCCTCACTGGAGGTAAGCAGGGTAAAGTGCCTTGCCCAAGGACATAATGACAAATAACTGGGGGAGCTGGATTCGAGCCGTTAAACCTACGGTCATTGAACGACCTGCTCTACCACTGAGCCACTGCCGCCTTCACTTCTTTCCACTTGATGACCAATATCCTGGCAATTATCATCCACAGTTTTCCTACGGGTTTACTTTCTGTGTTCAGATGCTTCCATAAACGTAGTTTGTAGTTATTTATCCTTTTGGTAGAACATCCCAACACAAGCTTTGACTTTATTACTTGCCTGTATACAACAGAACTGTAGCTTTTGGCCCAGGTTGAGCCTGCTCCTTTTCCTTTAATTTTTCATTATCTATACGTCGGGCCATCGCAAATATTAAGGCAGATATTCTTGAACAAGAATTAAAATGCCACTCAACCAGTAACCCACCACAACATCTGCAAAAATACTAAAAAAAATTTACTCAACTGTTGGTTTCCTGAATATTTTTATTGTAATATCTATATATTTGTTCCCATATAAGAGTTGTGTTTTTGGTTCCAAATTCAACAGTGACTAGCTGCCAGGGTCACTTGTATCTGATATTGCCAGGGATGCCTGCAAAGGGTTTAAATTAATTTTAAGGTGGTATGTCAATTAGTGTGTCGAAATGTTTTGGAAAGTGAGTAAGATAGTGAGATAGATACATATTTGGAACTTCCAGCTTCAACTTTTGATCTAAATTTGCTAAAATATTTGAAAACATGTAAAACACCTGTTATGTCCATTATATGATATTATTAAAAAAAACCCACACACCTTAAAATCAATAAAAATGTGTCCATTTGGAGCAATTGTTGCTGATCAGCTGAATACATCAGATTAGGCTGTGAGTTGTAGCTCATATCCTGGGAACCTCTGACACAGTAAAGTAGACCCAGGTCAAGATCTAGCATTGGCTTCCAGTTAGTTTCAGAAATATTTTGAGGTTTCTGTAATTACTTCTAAAATACCTCGATTGTCTTGTCACAGAAATTTTTTAAACGTGGGTCTGCACTGTACCTCAGAATTTGAATTTTCACCACAGATTTCAGACTGATGCCTGCTCCAAAACGCTCTGAGAAGACCTGAAGCCACTGTGGAGTTTCTCTGTCAGCTAAATACCTTCTACAGCCTTCAATCCTTCTTCCCTATGGCGAAGTGACTTTTGTGCAACATGCAACAGAAATGTATTCTTGTTTTCTACATTATGAGCTATCAATCATAAAACCAACAAATGATAAAGATTTTTAAAAATGAAGTATGAAGGTTTTTCAGTGCCTCATGTGTACAACCAAGCACATTTAAATTACTCAAGGTTCATCTTTTGCTTGCAGAATATTCATTGTTAAGCAGGAGCTCACACAACTCTACAAGGCTGAGTTCTTAGTACTACAGTCATTCATAGTTCTTGTGGTGTCAACACGGAGAAAGGAGGGGTTCTTAGAGTTCTACAAAAGTTACTCCAGTCTGAAAACGGCTCAAGTCTTAAATGTTATGAGCTACTGCCTTACAACTATGTGTGCCAGCTACAGGATGCTGATATTGTGCATGCTGGTTCACTTTCATGACTTATTGGACGCTCAAAGGTCTATTACTGCTATGAGAAAAGGTTGTTAGCTACTAGTAGAGTCACAAAGAAAGTGGGTGTGCAGTTCAGGGAGGTGGTGGCAAGAGAAGTTGAGGCCGTTTAGAACAACTGCCCCAGATGGAGTTTGCAGAGTTTGCCAGCTTGCAGGTCACAAACTTGTGCAACAACCCTGGCAGTTTTCCATTAGAGTTGTAGTCTTCTTGTGTTGAAATGGAAATTTGTGTTGCTGGTGCTCGAGGAAATGTCTGTGATTATTCTCCCAGGATGATGAATATTCACAGTAGCCAGTCTAGATGTGAGAATATCTGGGTCAGATACAGTATCTGAATAGTCTGACAGACTGACCAACTGAATTAGTCAGCAGTGTTTCTCCCATCAGTTTTATTCTTATTTATACTGTTAAGAAAATGGGAAAGACGTGACATATATGTCAATTTAACATGCAAAGTTATATTATATAAGTTATATTAATGGTTATAAATCACATTAGAAAAGTGCTCAAGACCCGGCTGATAGAACTCTCTCCAACAGGAAGTGACAACATAGACAATTTCTTACTTGTTGCCCTTGTAGTGTAGTCACTATGTTTAACAGAACTGCTAATTCAATTAGCGTCATGATATTTTCTTTTACAGTCAATTGTGCCTAATTTGTTAATGATGCATGAACATTGTTAATGCAAGACAGTTTGTCATGTTCACCACAGAAATGACCTCATTATGATTTGGCGCAGTCTGTTGTCATTAATCCTATTAGGATATCCCACTAGTGTCAGTGTTAGCACCAACTCATTACTCAGTACCATAATGTACCTGCTAATGCACCTACTTATAAATGCAACTAGGTTTGTCAAGCCTGGGATCGCACACACTCTGCTGTTTTGTCAATGCAGTTGTAAGACTCGTGTTCTGTCATTGTTAGAAATGCTGGTATGACAGGTCCTTTAGAGATCTCCTCCAGAGTCAAGAACAATACAGCAGGAAGTAAGAAGTTTGGTTCTAGTTTACCACAGACTATTATAGCCAATGTTCTCCAGTCACTGCTTTGGTATCCTCTATCTCTCTACTTACACCACAGAAGAACTGATCCATAATCTACATCTGTAAGTGCACCTGCCTTTAAAACTCGCTGAAAATTGAATGAACTCACTCAACCTGAGATCTAGACTAAAGTTAAATAAATTTTCAGACATGTTACAAATACCAAAGTATTATTGTTATCAGGTAAATATAACTGCATATACAGTATATGATTCTGCTTTAAGGCTTAAAGCATACCACAGATGCATATGTTACTGTTGACTTATTACAGCAAATGCTTATTTGCAAAGACCAACACTAGGCCTGCATATGACAGCAATAGTATTGCTCTAAATTAAGGAGGAAATGTGGGAACTCATTCTAAACCATTTTGTTTCTGGTATCTTGAACAATAGACAATGGAGACAAATGAATTTGACATATTCACATGATTTATAAAATAGCAGCAGTAGGATTGTATCAGCCAGCTCAAGACTGAGTGAGACTACTGACAGAAAATTGGCTTCTTTCTCTCAGATGAAATTGTTTGAACCACAGAGAGAGGATGAAGCTACATTACAATATACATCCTTTAAATATAAAAGTGTAGTGTGGACCTTTACTGTGCAATTTGTTGTTGCATGAAAGACGAAGGTGACTTCCATCATTGGTGGACTGATGCATACATTAATGAGTATGGCTGATATGCACACTGTGCTGTTGTGAGCTTGAAAGTGAAAGCGGAATAGTTCACTGGTCATGAAAATTTGATGATCTGCCATGGTAAGGCCATTAGAAAGGAAGTTTTATTAAAATACAGAAAAAAACATCAATTACACTGAAGCATCGGGTGTAATGTAGAGTCAGAGTGAAACTTTGAATCCGGGTTTGCATAACTCCATGAATTTATTAAAATATCTACAGAACAGACTTTGTGTGTTATTTGGAGGTCCAACTAGATGTTGTCAGTGTTAGGCACACACTATACATAAAAGTGCATTGGAAGCAGGTGTTAAGGTCAGCTTATTTTAAAAGAATGAAATATTAAAGTGTTGAGCTGCAACTTTCATGTTATTGTTTTTTTCGTTTTGTTTTTTAAATTTTATATACTGAATTAGTCCCCACAGGGAAAGCAGTGGTAAACTGCCTTTAATTCCAATTTTACTACCAGAATAACCACATCAATACATTTTATAATAATACATTATCTATTGTTAAATCATTAAATTATTTTATATAACTAATTGAATTAAGTCTTTTTCTTCTGTTGTCACTATCATTTATAGTTGACATTCCAACAACACCTTTGAAGGAACAAGAGCTGTGGTGCAGAAACACCCGTAATAAAGAAGAGAGTTGGTTCAATGTGACTCAGGGGCCATGAAGTATGTTTGTTCTGTGTAGCATGCTGCAGCCTTGTGTCTTATGCTTTGAATACTTGACTTGATTGATTTCTCCTAACAGTGGTAAAGAAGCAGTAATTAAGAGCCTGGGCTGGTCATTGATTGGACTTCCTGCCTGAGACGCCAACAAATCATTGCAGCTCTCCCCAAGGGATCGATGATTTGAGCCAAGTCTGTGTTTAAACCAACTCGATGTAAAGAAAGGTAGGTTATCTGCTCTGCCCAAAGTAAGATGTAGATGAGGCTTGGGGTGTGTTTTTTTTTTTTCTAGTCAGAAGACCCAACCTTTTTTGGATGTAATAAAATTATGTAGCTGCAGTGTACACCTGTACCAGGTGGGGTTGAAGTTAGTGCTTTGCTTTCAGGGGCTCTGATGCAGATTTCAAATAAAAAGGAAGTCTAATTTAACATAATATTTTCAATAACCCAGTGCTTTTGTTTTATGAATTTTGAATAGATCGATATAATTTTAACTAATCAAATGCTTTTTCTTTTCTTTTTTTCGTATTATTGGGGAGGGTGTAACAAATTCAAGAGAGGATTAACTGAATTTCCCTTGATACAACTTCGAAGAATCTAAAAAAAAAATAGACAACCATATGCACCACATATCATTTTAAAAGAAAGAGAAAATGGACTTTGTCATACAATCCCTAAGAATAAGTAGAACACACTATAATCTGGAAGGACATGTCAAAACTTAAAAAATATAATAACTGCAGAGCCTGTAACTGTGTAACCACACCACCAATGCTGGTAATAAATTACTGCATTATGATGACAGCAGATGTGAGAACATTGCTTAAATACAAAGACAGAAGGAGATGCCACCATTTCAATGGAAACAAACGCTGCTTTGGGCCCCTTTGTAAACAGCACACTGCTACTATTTCGAGTGATGGGAGCTCCACCTTATCACAACAATTCCCTTTAAGAGGAACAGTTTAATGTCAACAATGTTTTCTCCTTCTGCCTATTCATGAAAACCTTCCAATCCATGGGGAAAATGTTTCTCCCATTTCAAGAGGAAAAACAGATAAAGATGAACAACAAGCAGGGACTGCAGTCAAAGATATAGTATTAGCCTGCCGCGCCGAGCTCTTTTGGTGGCACACATCCATCTGTTCGCCTTTGCATTTTTCAAAGAAGTGTCGCGCCTTCTGTTATTTAGAAATTTCTTTGCCATTTTCACAAAGAACTCCTCTGAGCACTGCATCATCTGACTGATTTGCATGACCATCTCCTCAGTAAAATGGAGGCACCCCACCTGCCAGGCTCCCGTGCTTTCTTCAGAGAAGTTTGATCGCTCGCTGGTAATCTGATTGGGAGAGATCCACCCAATTTGCGCTGATAATGAGACAGCTTGACAGGGACATAACGGCAATTACTTTGCGAGGTACGTAGTGTTGCAGTTAAATTAGACGAGGTTGTATATTTCTATTGGACTGATTGCTTTGTATATCATACTCTTATTATTTGCCAGACAGAGCAGAATGCAAGTTACAACTGTTTCAGTGCCTCTCATCTTGTTTTCTATCATTCGTAATTATTTCACATACATTTCAAAACCGTGTCTTCAATATTCGTGTGCTCTGTTAATTGTTATTGACGGCTGAGAACAGCTGATCACCCTGAGGCTGAAATAGGTTGACAGGCTGCAAATCCAGCTGCGGTTACAATACAGGGTTCAGAGGTGAAGGTCAAAATGACAGAAAGGAGAATTAATATCTTCCATCCACATCATAGGAAATGTTGGGATCACTGCAAAAAGATGGATGAGCCTCTGAATTCTGGAATTCAGACCAAAGTGTGTCACTGAGATGCATTTCATACACGAGGAACCAACCAGACTTACCTGTGGAGGTTTGCTGCTGTTCATATTAGTGTCTGCTACGTACCTATGAGGACGGCATGGTGGCGCAGTGGGTAGCGCTGTCGCTGCACAGCAAGGCGGTTCCAGGTTTGCGTCCTACTCTGTGAGTTTACATGTTCTTCACGTGTCTGTGTGGGTTCTCTCCGGGTTCTCAGGCTTCCTCCCACCTCCAAAAAAAAAAGGGGTTCAGGTAAATTTGCTATTCCAAATTGACCGTAGGAGTGTGTGTGTGCTTGTTTGTCTGTGTGGCTTTGCAGTGCACTGGCGTCGCACCCGGAGTTTCCCCCGCCTCATGACCTCAATCAGCTAGGATAGGCTCCAGCTTGCCATGACCCGCCACAGGGCAATGAAGTGGTAGATGATGAATGAATGAATAAGTGAATGAATGAATGAATGAATGAATGAATGAATGAATGAATGAATGAACGAATGAACGAATGAACGAATGAACGAATGATGAAATATGGAGGTGAATACTTACCTATCAGTTACTGAGGAGCAAATTCGGGTTGCGGTGCAGAATAAACTGTGTGTATGACACATGGTAGAGATCAGCTGTCAAACTGGTTTGATCCCTGTCAGGGCAGGAGCAATACTTAAGTACACAAAAATAGATGGTTTAATAACTATCCCCAACCTACGAACACAATTGGTAAGTTGTTTGTAATTTATAATTGCCATTTCAGTTTCAGTTGGTAGGTTCATTTAAATGTAATTAAGACTCTAAATATGAAATACCATTTCCTAAAACTTACCTGAAACAATAACAGGACAGAAAAAGGTCTGTACAAATGCACTGAAAAATTAAAATCAAGTTTACGTCATTTCACTCAATGTCTTTACATCTGTTCACCACAAATATTGAACACATAAAATCACTGTTAAAGGCACATAATATCAAGTTATTCTACAATAAATAAGAAAAAAAATCATTTACAGTCAAACCTCGGTTCTGTTCTCGACCAAATCGGTTTTCGACCAGAAAATCCGAGAATTTTACGTCTCTGAACTCGACCAAAATTCAGCTCTCGACCAAATCGAAAGAAGCTGAGCGTACCTGAACACGACTCACTTGGGAGCCGAGCGAACTGCCGAGGATGCTTCCTCCGTAGCGCGCATTCGTGTTCAAAGTTCGATAGGATATCTTTTGTTAAAATAAAACACAATGTCTATTTCTACCCCTTTTTATTTATGGTAAACAGTATACAGTGCAGTTTATGGTGTAAAATAATAAATAGTAAATAACTTAGAAAAAATTGTTTTTTAGACTTGGAACGGATTAAAATTATTTACATTAATTATAATGGGAAAAATAGTTTCGGATTTCGAACAACTCGCTTTTCGAACAGGTTCTGGAACGGATTATGTTCGAAAACCGAGGGTTGGCTGTATACGTATAGTTCCAACATTTACTGTTAAGTGTCACTCGGGATTTGAATTGTTTTGAATTCAAATTAGTTTATGGTAAAAAATGTTCACCTTATAATTTATTCCTTGAGGAGAAGTAGAAAACACTTCAAGGAACTCTCAACTAGTTTTTTTAAGTGAATCAAACAACAACACTCAGATGATGTTCATGATCCACTGTATGGTACTGTAGCATGTAACTTACCTTTTGTTCATATCTACGAATGTTCGTAAGTTGAGGACTACCTGTATAGTGATTTAACAACATGTCTTTTATGGAACAAGCTGGTCTGCAGCAAAGATAAGAAATACGAGTACAAAAGTGACTCCTTGTGCAGAAAGTAGAGTAAGCCCACTCCCAGCACCGCTGGCACCGCAGTGCTGCCAGTCAGATCATGTCCTAATTACAAAGTGGCCTCAGCTGCAGGTACCATCCACAGCAGGTGGACAGGAGAGGAGGCGTAACCTGCAAGGGCAGGGGAGAACACACAACACACACAAAGACACACACACATACTGACTCGTAACAAGGGCCTCGAGACAAGCAAAAGCAACAGATGGCAGGACATGACAAAGGCTGCCACATAGACTGATCAATTTGGTTTTAAGTCAATGAAAAACACATTTTTCTTAATCCATTTGACTCAGGAGGTTCTGACTAAAACCAGTCTATCACATTCACCAGATAGAACAGACGCCAGGATCCCAGACATCAGCATGCACCAAACCTATGGACTTATATAAAGTAGTGTACGTATAAGGATGTATGGGACTGTTCATTTGTTCAAGCTCCCCTTAATGAATTAATTTTGAATATATTAAAAGACCTGAGGATTTTTAACTTAGAAAACACAGTAGAGAGATGTACAGGAGGATCACAATCTTGATGTGTCATTAACACGTCAGGATTTTTGTTGTATGTTGTCAAGTTTTCTGCTGTAGTATTGCCGTCAGCTGGACAGTTTGGCGTTTCCAATTTTAGAATACAGGAGATTTAAAACCGTGCAGTTCAACTCTGTTCCAACTTCATAAACTATGTTAGGCTTTCTAATTATTGTAACAGTTACTATGACATGGAATCTACCTCTGAGTAATGATTCAATGAGAAAAAAAGTCAATATTTGCTGTCGTCATGGTCGTGTTTTTTCATTAGAGTCTCAATTATTCTGTGCATGTATGTCAGAGGTCATTGCTTGATGTTAAACAGTTAAAATTTCGGAAGAAAGAAAACTTTTCTGTGGTCAGTGATATCAGCATCTGGCTGCATCTGAAGTGTGTATTATCTACCAGTGAGAATATATAAATACACAGTGAAACCTTTCTCACATAGCATATTATATATTTGTTTTGTGCTCCCCTGTGAAACTGTCTACCCATCATAAATGGCATGTACTTTTAAGTTACTTGTCATCTACGTAACATCTGAGGACCGACCATAATAATCAATTTCATCTGCGACTGCCTCCTCTGCAGCAGTTCAAATGCACTCAGTGTGAGGCCTGCTTAGATATGAAAATATTATGGAGATTTTCTGAAATTTGCAATCTTTAATTGGAGTTTGTGTGCATCTGTGTGTATGTCTCTATCTACTGGCAATGTGCCTCCCGAATTAAAGCGAAATTCTTTGATCTGATATAAGATTTGAATAGTTGAGATTTAAATATTTAAAATTCTTCTGCAGCATCACTTTGATCTCTGAAATGATTAATAGGGGTTTGTTATAGAAAATACACTAAACGGATCTGGGAGAGCCGGCCCACTGTAATTGTGAGTTCCCTCGCAGAGAGAGGGTAAATTACACATTTTAAAGTTACAGGGTAAACAGTTCATTTGAATTTTATTTCATTCTTTTATGTTTAATGAGACAAGAAGACAGGGAGTGACTTCAAACAACCCAATCTAAAGTGGAAAAGATTTTATTCTTGAGAGAATGACACTTGGAAAGCAAAAGTGCTTTCATCGTTTATCATGATGATTAGGAAGAGGAGGCTCTTTGTCTCCCATCGCTGCCTTTTTCAAGCATGAAGTGGGAGAACTTGGCGAACATCATCAAATGATGCTGATACTGATAATCAGGGCATCATGCGAGATGCTCACACTCTAGAAATGCCTCACCTTAATAAGGATATAGTGTTCAACACCTCTGGAGTAGTTAAAAGCTGACTTTGTGATCCCTCCGTTTGTAGATTGTTTAGCTGCTATAAGTTTTTTTTTTTCTTGGTAGACCTACTGGCAAGTCAAGACATTTTTATTTACTGTATATGGCACCAAAATCACAAGTTTTGTGGAGGTGGTTGGTGGTCTAGACTTATATTTACTTTGCAGAGACTCAACAGTCCTCCATGAGAAGAACATGGAGACAGTGGTGAGGAAAAACTGCCTTTTCAAGATGCAGAAACCTCAAGCAGATCCAAGACTAACGGTGGCACGCCCTCTGCTTTGATTTCAGATGTATTTTTGTGATAAACTGACTGTGGTGTAAGGAACCTTTGAGATAAATTAGACAGGTAAGATCCTTGCCTTTCTGGGAGGCTACCAGAACCCTATTTTAGAAATTAAATGCATGGTTCGTCAAGATAACAAAGATAAATTGTGTTTTTCCCTTTTTCAACTGTTCGTGACTGTCAGTGAACAAAGGAAGAAAGTTAATGGAGAGTCTTTGGCTATGATAGATGTGAATATTGTTGTGTGGTGACCATATGCACCAGTGTGTGTCTACATGTAAAGTTAAAATAGTAAAGGCTGGTGGGATGATGCATTTGTTGTGATTCACTTCTTAACCCAACTTAATTTGGTAATAGTATTACATTAAATTTGATTAAAATACATTTTAAATCTTACAGTATTTGTTTTTTTTTAAAATTCATTTTAAAGTCATTACTTCCAGAGAATAGATGAATAATACTTTGATGTTTGGGTCCAGTTTAATGTACTGGCGTCTTAAACTGTGTATTAAATTACACTGTTTCTACCATACAAGTTCCTCATTCAAACATTATTAGGGACACACATAAGCTATACTGGTGTTTTTGTAGGGACAAAATATTACTTTTTTTGCATTTATGCATGAATTTCATTGAGTTTTCAGCACAAGTAAATTCACACTAAAGGAACTATAATGCAGTTTGTTTCTGACTGACTGACAAACAATTTTCAATTTTATATGAATCTAAGAGCCACTGAATGTGTTTTTTTTACCACAGCCTGTTGGCTTTTCACTTGACCACTCATCACCAGGCACACACTCATTATGCTCCTTTCGACTATTTCTTTTGCTAAACACATACAACAATCTGAACCAAAGCTGATATGGTGTGTGCTCTCGGCCGTGTGCACCCACAATGCACGCGGTGCTTGGCTTGCCATTCATTTTAATGGTGGCCACAGGTCAGTGAAGATGAATCTTCAGAAAGTGTTGCTGGCAGTTGACAGGTGACCTACTGGACCATGAACATCCATCGGCCTCCATACCAAACAGTGCTTGCCATTGTTGTAGCACATTGCAAGAGAGCCACCTGCTCACCGACCGCTCTGATCAATGAAGATTTTTTTTTCTAGTGACACAGCCCAAAAGAGGTAGTATTGACATTTGAGGCAAGGGTATGAATCGATAGCAGCCCGTCAAGCCATCTGACTGAGCAAAACCCATAAACGTCAGGCCATCGAGTAGAAGATGATTGATTGATAGTTAGAATGGCAAACATGAACCAGAAGCATCACTTTGTGTTTTCAGGGACTTTGACAATTAAGAGATGGAGAAACTAAATCACACTCGTCTAGCTAGCTAAATCAGATCTAGTTGGCTTGATAGATAGCTACGGTATGTCCCAAACAACATACACTAATCCAGCTCACCATACGATTGGAAGAACATTTACATCCTGATTTTTCTTTTCTTTTTTTTTTTGTTGGATCTGTAGATAATCTTATTTAACTTTTATCTCCATAGTTCTCTGAAGATGGAAAACTACCTCAGCAGTCAGATGTCAAAACTATTTTTTAGTCTCTTAGGTATTAGTGAGAGTAACATTATGTTATTTTAAAAAAGATATAGCATTATTTTACCAAAGGATCCCTGTTATGTGTCATGATGCTCAGCTATGTTCTAAGTAGCCGTCGTCTTAGCAGCCTTTGCTTGTCTCGTCAGTATCGGCTCTTCACTCAGTAAAACCACTGACGGGTCTGATTTAGTCATTGTGCCTCTCACAGAATCTATCCACTCTAATCAAAATGACTCTCTGTTAAATAAACCATGACAAAAGCTTTTCCATGAACGGTGTGCTGGAGCGGAAGTCATCCTGTAACGCTAGATGATTAATCAACAGATTGGATTTTGCTCAGCGTTGCATTTCCTTCCAGCAGCACTCACGTTAGCCTTAATATTAGATTGAAAGAAACGGGAGAGACGTGGGACTCTTTTTGTAAAGTGGAATTAAAAGGTTGGATGATGGCACTTCTTTAAGGATAGGTGAGTTATTTAAGGCTGAGACCTGCCACCAAGTATCAGTGAGCGTTCCTGGCTGACTGTCAGCAGGGGGGGAAGGAGGCACTGTGCATATTAGATCGAGGTCTGAAATGAAAGTTGGCACCCAATAGTGTCTGCGTTCACTTAACAGGGCGTGGCAGGTGGTTCTCTGCTCTCACCACATGTTTTACTGGTCAGACACACATGAAATGTAGCATAAAATTGTTGGTAAGTACCTGTTTTGACAGGACATAGCCACAAAACAAGCATCACTATCGTCCGATGAATATTTCCTGCTTGCTAATTAACACTCGTGTTGTACATCCACAATGTACCTCAAATGACCCATGTCAGATGTGGGACAAAAAACACCATAAAAACAATTATCTAGGCTAAAAAAAAAAGAAGCAAGAAATTCAGGCAACAGTTTCCATCTTCCATATTTCTGATTTATCGCAGCTTCTAATTAAATCATGCTATTCTAACTATCTCTTATTATCTCTTGAGAGAGTTCCCTCTACAATAAAAGTCATATTTGATTACCATCAACTGAATTTCTGAAAAATTCTGCAACTTTTTAAATTTGATTGTCTATTAAAACTAAATGTCCTTAACTCTAGTTTCCAATTCTTTCATAATACATTATCACAATTATTAATGCAAGCTTTGAAGTTCAGAAGAATTTTTAAAAAAGTTGCTTACACTTTATTTTTTGTAGTAGTGTGCAGCCAAATTGTATCTTTATGTATTTGGCAATATTGTTAGGGTGAATATTGTTCTGAACAGATATGCATTATAAAATAACAAATATATAATCTCGAAAAAGTTGTATTTCCAATTATAAATCATTAAAAATGTTTTTGACAGTTTCTGCAACTTCAACTCATTTAAGACATTTGAGTTGGAATGACACACACAACTAAATTGCTATAGTTGTGAACATTATTAACACATCTCAAAATAATGCTTGCATAAATCAGGAAATTTTAATCTCTGTCTCTCAGCAATGCATTTGATTTAACAGAGGCAGAGGGTCCTACAAATCATCTTTAGGGTATACCGCTTAATATAAGTGAAAGAGGTTTTCCTCTTCTCTTTGCTTGTTTACTGTAGCGTGAGAGAGGTAAAGGCCAAAATGTCGGAAATAGAATCAGCCTGTCTTTTTCTGCTCAGTGCGTGAACAATAGTATTGATTAATGGTCATTGCCCTTTTTTTCCTCAAACAGAATCATGTAAAGACCCTGTCAGTTACCATCACCATCTACTGAGAATGTGTTCCATCAACCCCAATGACAAACGGGCAGGCAATGGCAGGTGGAACATATTTCACCTGCCCAGGCAAAATGGGCCAGTAAATGGGACAAGGCAGAGGGACAAAGTAACACATATGAAGGTGACAGCTTTTCACACCTGGGAATAATGGTTTTGATAGGCGTGCTTGTTGTGCTGTTGTGAATTGGACAGAGAGTATAAATGTGTGATAATACACACAATTAGCTCATCGCGCAAAATGACCAAAGGCTCTCACAAGCCCGGGCACATCTAAAATCTACCTTTCCTTGTGAAGTGTGATGACTTGGTGCATTGCTGGAAGGATACTGTGTTTTGACACATCAAGGATACAATTATTGGACCCTAAAGCTATGCTTGTCCACACATGCACCCTATCACTAACAGAGTGGATGGATGTGGGAGCACTGCACTTCATTTCCACCTCACCGCCATCCCTGCTCCATCCGATTTTATAACTCTGAAAAGAATACAATTTATCACTAGCACAATGCACATCTATGTATATCTATATATGCTCTGTTGTTCTGTGATATCCCTGTCAAGCCAGCTGATATTACACATGTGCAGCAACTTCAAAAGTAAAGCAGAGTTAATATCACTTTGGATGTCAAATTTATTCTGTCACAATTTCCCTCTCCCATGTGATTTGTAAAGGAAGGAGCTAGCCCTTCAATAGCAAAGCCTCACCAATTTATGTGTCATTATCACTGTCAGTACACACAGAGCTATTTTTGTTTTTCATCTGACCATGTTGACACACTCGCCACATTCATGTCCAACAGTGGAGCTGTAGCTTGACAGAAGAGATGACATGCGGGAGCATGGCGGTGCGTTTTGATCATACGCTATAGCATCTGCATACTGTTTCTGGAGCTCGTCAAGGCACGACAAAGTTGAACCATTACTGTCTGTGGGACGCCCCAGAGATAATTCAGCTTATTGCCACTCTTAGCGCCCCAGCTAACACAGCTGTTGGTTGTGAAAGAGAAAAAGATGAAGAAAGAATCACAAAATGTATGCCAATAATAAGGTGAGAGATGGAATTAATACTTGTGGTAAACCCAACATGTCAGAACAAATGGTGTACTGAAGCCATCGTCAGAGGAAATTACCTAAAAGCTGAGAGAGAAATCAAAACATTACCATAATTACCATGACTTATGATAGCAGCACTCATTTCATAACAAATGTATTGAGCAAAGGTTAAAAGTATTTTAAGCAGTATCTCTATAATTCAAACACTAACGCCACGATAGCGTCGCTGCTTCATGAAAATCTTTCAATCATCATGACTACAGCCGGACTTGAACATGTTGACGTGTTCATTGTATTATCTCATTCTAATCATCTAATCATGTACCATCACTAAATATGTAACACTGAAAATGGAGCAGTAACTGTACTTTTTGGATGTGTGAATGTCCAGAAATATTGGTCTAACAAAAACATGCTAACTTTATTGGTTGTGCTAAGATAGCAGAATCCATACAATGCTCTCTGGAGCAGCATTCAGTAACAAATCTCCGACTGAGAAATGCAACATGTTTATGTAGACTGACCTTAATCCTGAGCCAACAAATACAAACAACATCCATAGTGGTGGAAATAATTTGAACATATAGAATACCCATCGGTTACTGTTGTGGGTGCAAATTTATCTTACCTTTACAAATAAACCATGATGATGTTTGCATTGGTTTATTTACATTTATTAAACAATTACAATGTTTTCTCTATGTATTAAATGTATGTCTGTGTCATATCACCTAATATGACACAGATGAAAGATTTCACATTCTGTCCCTGCACTTCTATTTATTTGGACCAGTGGGACCCTGTGGGCAGGCTTACAGCTCGACTGTGGCTGCGTTGCTAGAATGATGCAGTGGCAGGAGGAGTTCAGAGGTCAGGGTGAAGGTAGAGCCATCAGGGAAGAGCTGGGTCAAGGTATTTAAGTCAATATTGCTCTAGCTATCTGACAGCCTGGCTAACAGCTTCCTGATCCACAAGGCCTGTGGAGAAGGCAGGCAGTGTCTGTGTCTCAACAGCAAGGAATTGTGGGGCTTGGCTGTATCCAAGGGTCCCTGCAGAGCAAGCATTACATGTTTGACCTTGATCCGGGCTGCATGTGTCACCAGCATAGGCATGACATCACATTTATACATGAAAAATAAGAAGTTTAGGAGACTGTCACAATTGTCAACCATCTTGTAGTGTATAACCTAACATGGGCAGTATTAACCAGTATCTAATGACATAAGAGAGGCTTGTTCTGACAGTAGGGGGGCTATAACCATAAATAGTGTCCACATAGCTTAGTTTTGGAAGCGTGGTTCCAGATTAGAAGAAACTTTACAGATACTCTCTCTCATCACATGATTTGAACACAACTCAACATCCCCCCGAAGGAGCAGTGTAAACACTGCACGACGTCAAGATGGAGGTCAACATGGTGCAATAACTTAGTAGTGTAGTGAGGCTTCATGATACCAGTGATCTGAAGGCTAAACATGTATACATGAGAAAGCGGTCACTAAATGCTGATAATGTGAATTTCACAAGATTCATTTACAGCAAAGGTCACATGTATGGGAGCTAACGTTACCTTTGAGGGCTACGTTGTTTCCTATTTTCACTGGCTGCAATGAACTCGCTCAGAAAACACTGATGTCATCATCCTGACTTAGATTGCTTACAGTAATCTCTCGCTTATTCGCGTTTCAAGATGCATGCCTTCACTACATCACAGATTTTTAGTAGGTAGTCACGTAATATTGTAAGCGCATGCTATTGGCTGACAGCACCCGGAAGTGAGCTGCTTTCTGAGACTCATGAACGCAGCACACTGTGTGCTAACCCAAATCCTAACGCATTTCCATGAAACACAAAAGTGCGTCAAACAGTCTATAATAGTCTGGGAACAGGTAATACAGGTATAAGGTGGTTTAATATTAGTATGGGGAGGCTTCATAAATGTTTAAATTACTGTAAATAATAAAATAAATAATTAGTCACTATATCGCAGAATTTTGTTTTTCACTAGTGGTCCTGGAATGCGTTGACCGCGAATAACGAGGGATTACTGTATCAAACATTTTTGACATGGTTGCATCAACTCAGGTGAGTTGGAAGGGTTGAGACTGGACCTGTGAACGCTTCACATCACCAGAAAATCTGGACCAAATATCGGGAATGGTCAATGGTTTTCCAGAATTATCTTCTAATTATTGGATGGGAATATTAATGAAATTCCTTGGCATTGATCTTAGTAAGCTATTTGTAGTAAATGTGATATGATTGGTAGTAGGTGTGATTTGATTAGTTGTGTATGTGATGTGATTAACATTATATTTTTGATTATTAGTTGATGTGATTTGATTTGTATTAGATGTGATGTGATTGGTAGTAGATGTGATCTGATTAGTAGATATGATGTGATTTGCTATTGGTGTTATATTTGGGGTGACTGTATTAATTTGAACTATTTTAAGCTCTCAGTAATACGTATCTACGTATTAAGTCCATGTGCAGTACACAAGTACTCTGGTATCTCTAAAGAAAACTGTTTTGTAATACTTTGACATTCTTTCTCATATTTGCCATATATCCATCCAGCTTTCTTATGTAGATTTAAAATGCCCAAACTCACAGGTGGATGGAAACATTATATAGACACACATTGTTTTGCCACAGACTCTGTCTAAAAGTGGATTTTTGTGTTGTGTCTCTTGTGGAACTGACACATTTCAGGTGTTTCCAGAGGAAAATGAAAAGTGATGAACACATCTTGTCATTACCGGTACACCCTTACAGGCCCTTCCCAGTCACATTTTAACACCTTTTCCAACATCTCTGCCTTAAGTCCTGATGTCAGATAGGTGTAGGCTTGATTTTCTTGTATTTTGCCTCTTTGCATGTGCTGTCTTACACTGCACAGTGTTGAGCTCTAAGGGCCGCCATACATACTGGATCATACATTTGTCTAAATGTTGCAGTAATAGCTACCATCAGCAGGCTGTGCACACTCTGGCTGCCCTCCCAAACCTTGTGAGGGTCAACTGGCTCACCACCAACCAAGCTTATAAAATGTCCCTTATCAATATTTTACCACATCAATTGCGACCCTTGGTGAACACAGCTCCCGCTGAAAATTAAATTATCAGCGGACAAAGTCACCTGGGATCAATTCTTTGAATGTTGTCATTCAAAGAATTGAATGACAGCGCATGTCTCTTGTGTTTGCTTTATCTCAACACTCTGTCAGGTCCATCTCTGGGAGGGGGGCCACTAAAATCCAGAGAAAGCTCCCGATGAGGATCTTTCAAACTAAACAGTGCCTTGGGCAAAATGTTGTCTCAGGAGAAAGGTAAGCTGCGATTCCCAGAATAGTGAACATCGTACAGAAAAGTGGGAGATGATACTGTATATTAGTGATGAGCAAGTAAGTACACCACTATCTGTATCTGTATGTGTATCTGTTCAACCATCTAAATTATCTGTATCCGTATCTGTACTCGGGGTGAGCGTGGGTGGAAGTGGGTGTGGTTTGACGGAAATGGGTGGGAATTAAATCTGTACATTATTTTAAGTCTGAAATCGATATGGATTGATCAGGAGTTGCTATGTTTATTTTTTATTTACAAACTATTTACAGGAGTCTCAAACTTGAGATTCAAATCAATGTTTTTGATCACAGAAGTAAGAGAACTATTTACAGAACAAGTTTTTTTTATTAACTCAGAACATGAATATTCTTAAGTGTATATGAATGAATATTTACAGAGCAGCCTAAGAATTGATATTTAATGCTTTTGATTACAACCGTAAAGGAACTATTTACAGAACACGTTTTTTAAGAGCTCAAAACATGAACTGCATAAATTAATACAACGCATGCAATAGGAAATTGTGAACTACAATGCATGAACAAGAACTGTCATACTCAACACAACTTTCTCATGTTTTTTCTTCTTTTTCTTTTTCATTTTTTTAAATTTCTAGAGCGAGAGAGAGAAAGAGAGAGACAGCACGTGTGTGTATGTGTGTGTGTGTGTGTGTGTGTGTGTGTGTGTGTGTGTGTGTGTGTGTGTGTGTGTGTGTCTGCACGCGCATGCTATGTAACAATTAAACTATCTATACAGTATATAAATTATTAATCTGAACTGAAGTGAGAAAGTATTAAACTAAGAGCAGAGATTCTCTGTTACATCTGGTGGTCAGTGGTCCCCAACCACCGGGTCGCGACCCAGTCCTGGGTTGCGGAACATTTGTGCCGGGCGGCACAGAATGCTTGGCTTCCTTTTTCTTATTGATTATCAGTCTAAAGATGTTTTACTTTGAAAATTGACATCTGTGCGGAATGACAAACAGATGAATGCATGCGTCTGTACCTCTTGACAGGTCTCGGTCACGTGACAGGTTACCAGCCATCACCCCTAAATTAAGCACCCACAACTGTTCCAGTGTTCTGGATTAAAGTCAAGGCAGATAATCCTGAGATCGCCCAAAAAGTATCGAAAAGCCTGCTTCCATTTCCAACCTCCTGTCTTTGTGAAGCGGGATTTTCTGCAGTGACCGTAAAGAAAACCAAACTGTGGAGTAGACCGGAACACACTTCAGGTGTCATTGTCTCCCTTTAGCCCTAGATCAGCGGTCCCCAACCACTAATGCTCATTATTGTATTAATTATTATTTGATTGATTTGTTCACCCTTTTTTTGGAAATCATCAGTATTTCTCCTACATTGAATGTACTATATTTCAAAAAAAACCTCATCAGTGTAGTAACTTGAATCGAGTTTTCAATATAATTATATCTTACAATTATTTTGTTTACAGAGATGTTGATTATTACTTAATGAAAAAAGGTTGTTTATTGCCTGTTAATGTCGGTATTGTTCATAAAACCACTGTGGATGATTTATTAGACTACAGCTGTCCTGGCGTCATTAACGATTATTGAGCAAATGAAACTGGTCCGTGGCGCAAAAAAGATTGGGGACCGCTGTTCATGAGGATTTGGCTTCAGCAGGAGCACGAATATTGACAAGTTTTATTCTTTTCGTGCTCATACTCGTCAAAAATGCTTTATCCGTACCGGATACTCATCTGAAATGAGTACCTGGCTCAACCCTAGTGTATATGTAGTGTTGTTTTGTCACATGTAGAAACATAGACATAAACATAGATTTTTAGGTTTTTATTTTATATTACTAATCGATTTTTGTTGTTCTTGAAATAACATGAAATTGATTCATAACTCCAATTTGTATTGTTGATACCATGCTACACATAACTGTTAACTTTGTTATTTACCTTAAAATCTGGACACAGGTGATTATAACAAGCATGAGTCTGATTAAAGGTGGCTTTCTAACTATACTTTACATCACTAGTTATTCTTAATAAATAAAATGCAGTACAATACTTTTATTTTATTACACAATATTTAAATACTTATTAATATTTAAGTGTGGCACGATGGTGCAGTGGGTAGCGATGTCGCCGCACAGTAAGGCAGGTCCAGGTTCGCGTCCCACTCTGTGCGGAGTTTGCTTGTTCTCTCCATGTCTGCGTGGGTTCTCTCCGGGTTGTCCGGCTTCCTCCCCCCTTCAGAAACATGCGCTTCAGGTTAATTGGCCGTTCCACATTGCCCATAGTGTGTGAGTGAGTGTGCTTGGTTGTCTGTGTCTCTGTGTGGCTCTACGGAGCACTGGCGTCACGCCCAGAGTTTCCCCCACCTCACAGCCTCAGTCAACTGGGATAGGCTCCAGTTCCCCATGACCTGCCGACGATGAGTACGAATGAATGAATGAATGAATGAATGATAAAATATGAAAGTATAACACGAAAAATTCAGGGAATCTTTGCTGCCACAGTGATGATGATAAGATCCAAATGCATAACTTTGTCGAATCATGTCTGCACAAAAATAAAAACACACATGTAGTTCATTTGAGTAAGACTTATGAAGTCATGCACCCCATTGTTTTGTTTTAAAAACCTCAGTCATGGAACATATTGTATACCAGCTTAATTTCCAATCCCAGATAACATGAGTCAGTGTAACGCCATCAAGCAGCCGCCATGACACACTGCTAACAGACCTAAAGCATCACCTAACAACAGCAACTGAAATTATCCTCATTGACATGAGATTAACAATGCTCCTGTGTACAATTATTATAAAATAATGCAATGCTCATAAGTCATTAAGTCTATAAACATGGTTTTTCTATTTCATCAATAAAATTAGTGAATAACCTTAATTAGCAATGTTTATTAGAAATTCTATGATCACCTTATTATGAAATTTATTTGCACTCATAAGCAAAGTGTGCATGAGGCGCACAAAATCTCATGTCTGATGTTTTCATAAATACCTCTGAATAACTATTATGTTTTTGTGCTTCAGGATATTTATTTGTATCTTTCTCCATGTAGTTCTTTACTATTGACATGACTTGATACTCTGGCTTTACATTTCATCATCAAAAGTTATTGAATGTGTAAAAATGAAAGGATTTGGCCTCATCTGTTCAAGTCCTTCGTGTGTTCAGTTCAGTTTGGTCTGCTTTGGAGTACAGTTAAAACATGCAATATACTCACTCATACTATATCACTGGAGCCTTTACTACAAACTTCATCTGATCAGAGCGGGAGCACAGATCTGCAGAGGAGAGCTTCATTACACTGAGATGATGATGAGGATGTTCATTGGTGTGTGAAGTTTCTTCAGGCAGAGGAAGTGTTAGCACGCTCAATGATTGCCACTTAGTCTTGGGAAGAGCTTGAAACCAAATAACCATTTCCACCTTATGGTGCCTTTATTACCTTTGTAAATAGTGCTAATGTTGAAAACAATGGATAACCCCTTGAAATAATAAGGATGCAGCAGTTAATGGAGGTAAAGAAGAGTTTTCTTGCCTTGTGAATTATTTTGTGATGATGGGATACTCCTGCATGGATTGAACTCCTTATACCGTTTAAATTGATGCAGTGTTGAAATATGTAAATGTGGCAACACATTTAAATAGAAATACAACTTGAAGTGTCACCAGTGGAATCACACAGTAAACACAACACTTGCAGAAATATAAATGTAGCTTTAATGCAACAATAACCTCAAAAATCTACAAAGGACTCATGCAGCATCATAAACACAGTGAGCTGACAATTTTGACAATTTGGAGGGACCCCCCCCATTTTAAAAAAAACAACTGCATTTTTAGCAGCTGAATCAATTTATCAGTGATGCTGATGTGAAGCCCAGTCACATCATATCACACATTACTGACTTTGCTCTACCTCAACAGCCAAAAGCGAGGCATTGCTCATGTCATCTGCAAATCACAAATCGTAGCTCCTGACGCGAACCGCTGCACAGAAGCCAAGTGCCAAAGGGCTCTGGCCAAAGCCAGCATCATACTTTAAAGTGATTTGAAACACTGACAAAAGGAGGGGCAGCAATCGCCCTGGAGCACAACATAGACAGAGCTTCGGTCTTCAATGGAATGCAAAAAAGAAAGAAAGAAAAAGAAGAGAAAGGGGAAGAAATATGGCCTGCTCATCCGTCATTCTTTTAAAAGGTCAGGATTTTGTAGGTGGAATTGGGAAGAGCAGTGAATTGCAGATGCACTGAACAGCAGGGTATTTTCCGCTGCCATGACCAGCTAAGGAGAGCTCCTTTAAAACACATCTGGCAGTAAACATTTTGGCCTGACTCTGGGTCATCTCTCCTGTCTGTATCCAGCAGGGCATGAAGATGTACCTGCATAAAACCCAAGACAGACTTAGTCACTTCAGACTTACCTTTTAGCGGTGCTGCCTCCTGCTTAATTGTTATGATGATGCATCCTGCAGGGATCGTATTTCCTGGATTCAGAAAGGTTTTCTCACCTCTGCTACTTTTTTTCATCAACAAAAAGTAATATCTGGTATCATCCCCAGCAGCGTGCAACAGCAATATACAGAGAGAATCTCATAAATGAGAATTAAATACAGTGACATGAAGATGGAGTTACAACACATTGTTTAAGATTAGGATCTAACTCAATACAATTCAAGTAAAAAAACTTAATTAGTCCCCAACGGGGAATTAAAACAATATAACAGATAACAGTGTGCCACCATGACAGCAAATGAATGGATGTAATGTCATTACAAATGAAAGACGGATGGACGGACAGACAGACAGACAGACAGATAGATAGATAGATAGATAGATAGATAGATAGATAGATAGATAGACAGATAGATAGATAGATAGATAGATAGATAGACAGATAGATAGATAGATAGATAGATAGATAGATAGATAGATAGATAGATAGATAGATAGATAGATAGATAGATAGATAGATAGATAGATAGATAGATAGATAGATAGATAGATAGATAGATAGATGGTATGTCATTGTCTTCAAGGCAAATTTTGAAAAAGTGGCAAAGAACTCCTGAGTGAGGCCTTCTGCCATGACCATTACGACTAAGTGCCTCTTTACCTCCTTCAGCCAGAGAAAAGGGTTAAAAATGACCTTCTAGCATTATGGATGAGGAAAAACAAACCAAACACATGTCACTCATAAACGACACACTTCCTCAGAATGCACCATACTTACAGAGGAATGCAGCAATGTCAGAAAGCACTTTCTTTGCCACTGTCACAGTGATGAAAAGGTTGCTCTCCCAGGGAAAATAAAATGGTGCGAGGGACAGATGTGAGCTCAGTTATAAGTCTCTCCATCAGCCCTGCAGAAGCTGCTCAGACACCCCTGGGATACAGACACACATCTGGAAGGAATTGTCAATGGGATTGATACAGTGCCTGGAGTAATAAAAAATGAATATATCTGCTGCGATGTAAACACAAATGACCTGAGCCATGATGCATTTACTTAGATCTGCTTTGATCCCCTTCAATCTGTGTCTTCCTCTATCTGCCTCGTGTGTTTCATGAGCAGTGCACACGGTGGATAATTGTAAATAGTCCTGTGGATTGTGTGGACTCTGTGTCGCACAAATGACTCACTCGTTAGAGCCGGGCTGATCCTAAACACCCTCTGAAAGGTGTCTTTATATCAGAATTTAAAAAGCAAATGGTGTATTATGACTTTCCTATAGAGCTGTAACAAGCACTAAAGCTGCTGCACAATCGTTTGAACAGGCTGAGCGGACGGCGAGACAAGCGAAAGAGAAGTGATACATTAAACATGAATTGTTCGAAGGACACAGACGACATAAAAGCATGCGGTGACAGGGTCACAGGCATTGTGTGCGACGTGAGTGAAGGGGACAGATTTGCAGAGAGTCTTTTAATGTGCACGCTTGTGCTTAACATTGTTTAGAGCTCAGTGATTTGAGATTAGTACCACAGGGAGCGGCCTGGGGGTATTTTTATGATGAGCTTTGGAGAATGTGGCCAATAATACGGCAGGCTCTTTAAGGTGGCCGTCTCTTTCTTCTGCAGGGGGAAAGTGTTTTTCTAACTACATCAAACTCTGGTGAAAAATAATGGCTGAGGCGTTATCTATTCAGATGTTCAAACCTATGCAGTCTTTCGGATTTGGGTTTATCGCCCACCTAACCGCAGAGGAGCGATATGTTTAAGCAGTAGCATCCGACGTCGTGCTAAGGAGACCGACTCCAGCTCCATGAGCGATTCCCAAGATGTTAGGTTCTACCCGCCAGCCTGCCTCAAGGGACTTCTTCATTATCTGTCATTAAATGTTTTTAAGTTTGCATAATTGATCGTCTCCAATAAGTCCTCATTGATTTATGGAGGTCTGGGTTGAAGGAAGAACTGGTTAAAAATTCATAACCCTGCTACGCATCTTCACAATCCATTAGCTGCTGCTGGACCCGAGTCCTTCCATTGATTGACCTTGTGCTGAGAATCTTATGGACTCTGCATTTTCCCCTCTTTCATTGCTCTGTGGGAAGAGTTATGTTTCAGCTTTTTCCCCAGACATGCCTGACTTTGATTTCCTCCCTCTCTGTATGTTCTGCTGTGCATGTTGCACCATGTTGGACGTCTGTCTCTCCATCGCACCCTCCCTCTGTTTCTCCTTCTCCATCTAAACTGAAGGCCTTTCTCTGAGACGATGAATAAATAAAGCATGTTCCATAAACAGCTTTCCACTATTATTTAAGCTTCCAGGACCTCGCACTCTGACAGCCTGCTTTCCCCACCATCAAATTCAAGTGTGTAAATTTTCTAAAAGGCTCTGAATGTTTTATGATGATTTCAGGGAATGATGGAGTAATAGCTGAATAGTGAAGCTATTACTTTTAATATTTATATTGAGTGCTTTGAATGATTAATGTGACAGGATGTAAAATCAGAGCTGCGGGACGTATGTGCTTCACAACCACAGCCACTTGGCAAAAAAATATTTGTTTTCCTGAGCAGCCCATTCCAAATTGTTGTGAGCTGCCTATCAGGGGGTGGACGGGGGGGTGGCCTTCTCCTACATTAATTTTAATCTTACCTTGACAAAAGACAATTCTTGAAAAGCGTTTGTTCAAATATCAAACAAAACTGAAGCAAATCTTCGTTGGTGTCGTGTCATGTTATCATGAGGTTGTGCTTCTTGACCTCTTTTATTATCTGTGACTCACTTACAGTAACATCTAGGGAAGTTTATTATCAGTTGAAAAAGAGCACTCAAAAATATGAGCTAGTACATTTCTCATTAATGTGACATTTAATGGTTCATATTTTTTTATTTATATATATATATTTTTTTATTAAAGTCTATGAGTCTATGCCATTGTCATGAATTCTCATGCAAAGTGCCATCTTTTGTAATCCCTTACTTTTGTTTATGATAGGAATTAGTTTCTTTTAAATGTTGATCATTTTTTATAATTGAGAATGTTTTTGCCCCCCCCCCCAAAAAAAAACAACAACCAAAAAACATGACAAAAACAAATAAATAAGAATAGATTTGTAAATTGTGAAATGGCAGTTTTCTCAAGATTAGTGTAATCTATCATACTTCCATGCAAAGCATGATACGTCATAATAAAAAAAAAACATCCGTGGTTTTAAGATCACAAGTTTTGATTTATGATTTAATAGAAGGTTATTAAAATCTCAATATCATCAACATTCGAACTTCATCCATCCATCCATCCATCCATCCATCCATCCATCCATCCATTTTCAAAGGTCATTTTTAGTTATTCCTCACATTTCATCTCATTTTTTGTATCTTAGTGAAGTGGAGCTTGCTTCTTTTTTTGTCAGAAGGAACATCATTTATCAGTTCCTGTCCATACTTTTTAATGGCTAAAACATTTTCATTCTAAAAAATGTAACCATGATACGTCTTTTCCTGTCATGGATTGTTGTCTTTAGAAATTTTCACTATGTGGTGTTATTGAAAAAAAAAATGAAATCATAAGTCAATGTTAAAAGATATAGTTAACCCAACCAGATAGCATGACCCTCAATGGTGTCTGGCTTTGTAACCCTTTGCTGTGTCCAATTTATAGTTTTAAACGACGCATATTCAATAATTTTGTCCAACACTGTCGAAACTTTCACAATTTTTACATAGAATAAAATAATTTGGACATGTTTTGACGAATCTTGAAATCTACATCAGTGTTCTGTTCCTTTTCTTAATGTGCTTTTATACAGTTTCCGCAATGCATTAATTAAACAGAGATATCACATCATATACCATTCTCTAGTTTCTATTTCAATTGTTGTCTTCAACAGAGTCACTATGAATCATCAGGGTATGGTTAAAACACACATTCAGGTAACACTTAAAGAGCTCATGAGTTCTCTCGTCTCATTTGGACTTCATTAGTGGAGATTTTTACGCAGTGTGGAGTCCTCACAGATCTATAGCACTGCATTGGTTGTGGTGTTGCCCCCTCAGCAGAAGCTTTAGTCTGTGTATGGTGTGCTGCGTGGGGCTCTGGCAGTTAAAGGCCAGTTTATTCTTGCGGGTATCAGGCAGCGCCGTCCTGAGGGAACAAGCTCTTTCATGCACAGTTAGTGCACTTGACTCAGCATGGAGATGCTTTCAGATGGAAAAGCCATGTTTAGAGGACGTCTTATAAGACATTAAAGCACTACTGCTCTGTTGTTTTAGCTCTTCCAAATGTCACTTTCCTCTCCAGAGCCTGCCCTTCACTACGACGCTGTGGGACGCGTCATAGACAAAGACCTTTTTCTGCCACTGAGGGTCCACTTGAAAGGAGGAGCAGGATGTAATCTCAGTGCTGCGTCCATTACTGTCGTCTTCATCTGTTTACTCTCAATGCAATATTTATTGATAGAGAAAAAGGACAAATCAGATAAATTAAGGCCTTGTTAGTAAAGGTTTTGCTTCATCCTCTGTTGTCTTAAGTCTTGACTGGCTGTATTTTAATCTTGCCTTCTTTTTATATTTCTAATCTTTTTTATGATTAGTTAATCATTTCACCTAAATAAATTTTTACATTACAGGGACTGAGTGAGCTCTAGCAGGTGGACATGTATCATTGTTAATAGTTATTTACAACTGTTTAAATACATTAAAAAAACAATAAGTTATTCTTACATTTTATGTACTGCATTATGAAAGTTCTTCGCATCAAAACAAACCATCTGGAGCTGTGAATCTTCCTCAAGTACTAATTGCAGAAAGAAAGCAATCTTCCCTCTATGAATATAAAAACTGGCAGAGTAGGACCTACTTGAGAATATTCCAGACTGAGTGCAGTCAAGAGGTCTTTTTTCTTTTAATGAAATGGAGCCCACTCTGTTTTCACTGATGTGTTTTGGGCTTTGGACTTGTCAGTGGGTTGCTTCATACTTTTTCAGGCTTAATAGCACCTATCAGCATTGGAAAGGCAAACTGAAAATGCATAAGCAATAACATACAGTACAACAGCTATCAAGGGTCCAGGTGTGTGGAGAGACGGAAGACACCAATGGAGCTCAATAACTCTCAGCGCTACTTTATGTTTATCCACTTAGAATAGCAATTGAAAACAGGCTGTTGCAGACTGTCGGCGGTGGAACTGCTGACCCAATCCAAAAAGTGTGGCTGAGTTTCAAAATGGAATTAGATTTACTAGTGCTGAGGTGTGTGGCCCTCCCTCTGCTCGGTAAGTCTGTTTTAGGTGAGCAGTAATTGCTTGTGTGGATTCAAACGTAGGTGTAATTGAGAAAAAGATGCCGTGACTGGAACAGATGTTTCATATAGACTTCTCCGACATCTGTGAATCTTGTGTGTGTGTGTGTGTGTGTGTGTGTGTGTGTGTGTGTGTGTGTGTGTGTGTGTGTGTGTGTGTGTGTGTGTTGTGTGTATGTGTAGCTGTAACTACGGGGAACAGATTTGACATTCCATTGTTTTTGTGCAAACATTATTAATTGGTTTTGTGGCTGCTGTGTTATAATGGTCTCTGGTATGATTTGAATAAACTGTGTCCTCACATAAATAAATAAAAAAAACCCTCTGAGGGGTTGCATGTGTGTACATCTTAATGCTGTGTATCATCGTTGTCCCTGCAACCATTCGCAAGTTGAATAGTTTGCTTGTGAGTTGAAATCTCAATGGAAAGTAAAAGTATGTATCGTGAAACTTAATTATCATACATGAAATGCATCCTAAGTATCCCACAATGCACTACTACTGCTACATGTATAGAAGACCTATAATGGGAAGAAATTCCACATTTACAGATTACTTTCATTTATTCATTCATCCATCTTCTTGAGAAAAAGACAATCCATCTTGTGGGTTTCAGGTCACGCTGGAGCCTATCCCAGCTGTCTATGGGCGAGAGGCGGGGTACACACAGGACGTGTCGCCAGCGCATCATGAGGCCACACATAAACAAACAATCAGACACACAAACACTCACAATTTGATGTGACCAGTTCACTTACACTGCTTGTTTTTGGAGTCTGGAGGAAACCAGAGAAACCACAGAGACACGGGGGTAATATACCAACTCTGCACAGAGAAGAATGGAACCTGGAACCTTCTTGCAGTGAAGCTACCGCTCTACCCAAAAAGCTGAGGAAAACAATGTTGTAGTTTGTTAAAGAAAGAACAGGACCAAGCAGTATGGCTTTCTCCTGGACGTCTTCCTCTTGGGAAAGCCACAAATACCATTTAAAAAGTAAGATCAAAGAATAGATAAATACAGGGATGATAAACAAACAAATAATTAAATAAATACATAAATAACGTAGTGAAAACATGCTAATGACAAAAAAATATATATGGCAGAAGGTAAAAAGATAAAATATGGTGCAAGCATTGAAATTACATAAATGAAAGACATATAATCCATAACCAACAAATTTTTAAATTAGCATTTCAGGACTTAATTAGACAACAAGCCTATTTTTTGACCATCACAAGCGAGTACATTTTTAATCAAATGTAGAGCTAATGTCATACAATAGGTTTATTTGCATAATGAAAGGTGAAAACTTAAAATCTGTTAAATAAAGAAAGTGTGCTTGTATAAAACTGTGAGAGAAGGTGCAGAACCCCATGCTGACTTAGCAGAACTGTCTTACATCTGTCTCAGTTTACTCCTCTCCCCTGCTTCACCCAAGCCTTCCTGTCTCACCTTTAACAGTGTTACCCCTCTCAGTGCCATTTCCCCATCTTTGTGTGAACGCACTTAGTAAAGGGATAGACTTGGAAACTTGTGACGCAAGATGTGTGACACTGACACGACTTCTTTCTGTGTTACAGACAGACTAAGACTTGACAACTGCATTTGGAACAAACCAGCCTTACTAGCAGTTACATTTAAAAATGTAATGTTTGTCTTCATAAAAGAGGACATTTTGCCATTGTCATTTGTCTGCTCCGTGCCATAAAAAAGAGACTTATCCTCATGGGATCATGAGATGCTGGCTGGATGAAGAAAAGTTGACGAAGCTAAAGGCAGATTCACATAGTCATACTAAAGATTAGCGTCAAAACACAAGTGGACTAAAGGTGCAGCAGTCCTGCCTTGAACTGGCTGTGTAAAAGAGGCTAAAGACTACAGACATCAGATGAAGAGAGAGGGCTGCCTCTCCTCCAATCTCAGGTCTCAAGAGATGCATCTCATCATACTAACAGCGGTGCTGATCAAACAGGAATCAGTATTCTGTTCATCTAAACCAAGCACTGTCCGTCTTCAGTACTCCACTTAGCAGCTGGATTGTTATTGGTCCAGTGGGGAGCAGTGCATGCTGGTTGTTGTAGGTTCTGTTCCAGAGTGTTTTCCTCTTTTTTTTCTTTGAAATCCTTGTGTGCTGATAGTATTTAATTAAATTTCTTCTAAGTACCGTTGACCAGGTCATCATATCGTTATATAATATCTACTCTGAGCATTGGGATCTTTAAGTCACTAATGGCGCTAGCAGCAGAAACATCAAGCATTACATACTAACTCAAACTGCTCAGTTGCTGCACATTGCACTACTAATACTGCTTATACACGCATCTAGAATTCATAATTAGACATGTTCATCACGCTGACATGACAGGGCTTATTAGTGGGTTTATTTAATTACTGCTATTGTGCTGTGATTGTAGGACTTCTGTCTGTTTAATATTCAAGTGTAGCAGCATTGTCAACATCCTCTGTGAAGCAGTCAGAATAATTTCTCATCGATCGGAGCATGTGATACATGCAGGCTCTGCAGTGGAGCCACAGTGCACTTTATACAGCGAGATGATTGACAGACTGTTGTATTTCCTCAGAAGAGTGTGAACCAGTGAACTTGGTTAATAAAACATTAGAAGCGCCTGAGAGGCCTGGCAGAAACAAGGGGTGGGGGAGACAGGGTCACTGGTGTTCAACCACCATCATGGCCTCAGAGCGAGCGCGGGAAGCCCCCATCCTCCAAAGCACATCACAGGGGGTCCATGTGGCCTCATTAAAATCAAGGAGATCACATGTAAGGACCAGAGGAAGAGGGCTAGTCCCAGCTCAAAGCGCCTGGACTCCCAGGGTATTACTCTTTGAGGAAACGCCACTGGAGAACACAGGGATGAAGCTTCAACCCGTTAAAACAATGGACATTTAACACAGCCTTTTGCACTCCCCCTTCCCCAGGACTCATTCGGCTAATGCTTCAAAGATAGCACCGCAGCGGCTACGGCGCTAACCTGACTCAGATTGGAAGTGAGCCCCGTCAAGTCCACCTGGCTTGATTTGTGAGATAACTTTGTTGGATGGAGTGCTAAAGTCTAGCAGCTTGTGGTATTGTGTGGTGGTCTGAGTCCTCTTTGCTTTGGATCACCTCCATACAATGAGTCACTATGGTGTCGGTCGCTGTTTCATACGTAAACACCTTTTTCATTCTGTTCATTACCAAGGTGATATATGCAGCTAAACTACATAATTGGGCCATAGCACAGGGTATATTTATTGATATATTTATTTTTCATGATATCTCAGCAATTTACATGGTTGATTGAAGAGTCATTGCGTTTGTTCAGCTGTCTTCCTCACTGTTGCCAGTATTTCATCTCTTCTCTCGTTTATTTATTCTGGTCTTTGGACGCCTTCCTAGTCATGTATTAAAGCTTTGCAGCTTGGCGGTGACAGTGCGGCTGTCAAACTGGGGGGCCGATGTGCATCATCACTGCCTTTAATGGCTGGCATAAAGATGTGACAAGGCTACTTAAAGCGATGGGCTTAACAAAATAAGGGGCTGGGCGACTGGTGGAACTTGGGATAAATAAATCGTTTGCTTTTGTTTTAGTCTTACACATTTCCAGAAAGCAGCACTTTCCCGCCATAGGTCATACTTATAGCTGGCTTTCCTGGTTAAAGAAGAGGGTCACAATCTAGCATACAAGGCAGTATTGTTAGAAAACATTTACCATGTTGAGATGTCATTAAAAAGCTGCTGTCAGACCCAGAAGCACTCTCTGACCAGGTCTACAGTGAGAAGAACACCCATAATGAGTGGGTGGCACAGAGCGAGGAGGGAGGGTGTGTGCCGGTTTGTTTATGGATGCAGTCTAAGAAAGCTCTTGTTCGGGGACAAGGGTTCACGGCGAGCAGAGGGTAATTATGCTCCATCCGGTGGATTTGGGTTGCTTCACAAAACCTGACACAGGAGGGCAGGCGTGCCAGGCAAACCGGTGGAGGGAGGGTAGGGGGGAGCGCAGGAACAAACGATGGTGACAGTGATATTATGATGCTTGCAAACACAGACACAAACACACATACACACATGGAGTACACATACATAAATACACACCATCAGTGTAACTGGCATGTGCCGCAGCAAGGCAGGGATGCCAAGGAGAGAGGAAGCAGAAGAGTTAATTAGGTTTTGGATACACACTCTTAGGGCTCTCGCACCTTAGTCACCTCCAGCCGGCTTCCTTCCTGTCATTGTTCCTGCAGTTCAGCCAACGAGACACACACAACAAGATGGCCCCCAAATAGCTGCTCCCTCTATGACAAGTTTACCTCAGAAGTGTTGGAAGGGGCGAAGATTGTGCCTATGTGTGTGTGTGTGTGTGTGTGTGTGTGTGTGTGTGTGTGTGTGTGTGTGTGTGTGTGTGTGTGTGTGTGTGTGTGTGTGTGTGTGTCGTACACACGGTTGTATTTGTACATTTAAACATTTGTACTTGAGGAGCCAAAACAGAGGGACTTCCAGTTGCTTATTTACTCATTACCCAATTATCACTCTGGTGGCTCTGCGGTACGAACAGCCAAACTTTTCTGCGAGAACAGAAGTGCAGATCGTGCCACATGTACACAGCACACACTTGCCTTCGTTGACAGCAAATAGATGTGACACATAAGGAAATGAGGTGTGTGGCGTTATGTCTGGAGACAGAATGACATATTTTTGACTGTAAGAGAACAGTGAGATGCATTGGTGTACTCGCTGTACTGGATTTACCATCTATTCAGAATACAGTACACAATGTGAGACTGCACTATATATCTGTGTATCCAGCCAATTACTCTGTTATTCTTTTCTTTGTTTGCTGTAATAACTCTGACCATGCTGGTCATACAAAACAGTACACTACATTTTTTCTGCAAAAACTAGAACAGCAGTCACTGGAGCAGATAAGTTAAGTAACAGTTAAGTAAAGTACACCACCACAATCAGAGACTATTTCGCTAAGACTGCGATATTCAGTTTCCCCTAAAATGTCAAAAATTAAATGGTCAAATATGTACTGTTCATTTAACATTTCATTGACGATAAATGTGTTACAAAAGGTTTACCTTGAAGAAGAGTTTGTCAAGAATCAGCTACTTATCTTGCCCTGAAACTTAACTGTCACTGAAGAAATACCTCGATTTTGTCCCCGCTCGGGACACTCAGTGTCTCTGGGGGTGAATGGAGTAGTGGGCTGGTCTCGGTCGGGCTGAACACTGGGCATCCACATGATGATTGGGGGATCAGTCAATATGCTGAATCCCATTTTGACTGACTTTCATTTTGAGATATACACTATCAAGTGAGCATTGAAAGCTCAGTGCCATTGCAGATTTTGCACATGAAGTCATAAGACAAACTGCAACTCTTTTTGCTTGGAAAAATACTTGACCTTTTTACATTGTTAATTTCTTACACTGTAAATAAAACACACTTATACAATTTATTTGTTTCATATTTCAACATTCCCTTGTTGGAGTTCAATATTGTTACTTCGTTCAATTTTCTTGCTTGGCTGGCAGGAACTACATGATATTTAGGGGACATGATGACAGCAGTGAATTATCCAACAAGAGGAATTACAGGGAGTTCATAGAAACACTATTTACAGTAAATATAAGTGTCTTGGCCACACATTTCCAGTCATCAGTCGTGTTTTCTGGTCTGTCTCATTCTATCCAGAATGATTTGATTATTGCAGTTGCAGCCACTGATTCTGATGAGATCAGAGATTGATTTCAGGCTGCTACTGATATAGCTTACTTTACAAAACTCTCCGTCATTGTTCAGCATATTTATTGCTTTTTTTATGTTTTTGAGGAGCAAGATGCTCAATCTGCTTTTGAAGTATTACATGAAAACATTCAGGGCTACAACTTAAGGAATGAAATGGCGCAGACTTATGATGGGGTTGCCATCATGTCTTCAGCCCTCACTGATCTGCAGGACAAAGTGAAGCTAATTGCCCCCCAGTGCAAAGTTTGTGAATTTTGATAAACACATTCTTAATAGATGGAAATGCTAGGGGGGAAACCCCTCACGTGTGTTAAGAAGTTATCTCCTCCAATATCCAAATCCTACAAAATATCGCTGGATTTACGAAAGTCCATGAATTATATTTTATTTTTTGTGTGTAATCCAGTTAACACGCAACTAAACAGACAAATAAACCAAACTGCTGGCTAAACCTCCTCAATGGAAATAACTAATTCTAAATATTTAGTAAAATCAGCAACCAATGCTGACTTGCATTATCTGAATCTAAGCCTTACACCTGCTTTGGATGTGCTTCAGAATTAATTTCAACAGTTATTTATTTTGTCTTTTCAGTTTGATGATATGACTATAAAAACTAAGTCAGTCTGAATTTATGCCATAGCGGGCTTGCATGTGTTGTGGTATTATGCCATTTTGGGCAACAAAACAATTATGGAAAGATTACAAGGCTATCAATTATTCCAATTCAGGTATGACAGATTCAGCTTTTCCCAACTTGGATATATGTTTTTCTTAAATTTTATTGAAAAGAATTATTTTATTTAAAAAATACATAGTTTTTAAAATTTTACTTTAATTTTTATATTTCTCATTAGCAATTAACTTTTTTAATTGATAATGATTTTTTAATTGTTTGTGAAGGTTCACTTCAAACAATTGAACCTTCACAAACTGATGCATCCAGTTTCTATTTTTGGATTATTTACTGATGTAGAAAAATCACCTCTCATGAATAAGATTCTGGTCCTGATTTAAAACTGTCTGTGTGGTGACTGGTTGCCTGTTACCCCTGAGTCTACATAGGTTCACAATGGGGACTCCAGTTGGGCCTGATAATCGAAAACAATAGAAGCTGACAGATAATAGATGGATGGATAGATTGATAATGTAATTAATTGGTGGCTAGATTTCACCCTGGAAGGAAGGATGGATGGATGGATGGATGGATGGATGGATGGATGAATGGATGGATGGATGGATGGGTGGGTGGATGGATGGATGGATGGATGGATGGATGGATATATACCTCTTCTAACCATCTGCCATTCTTCTGCATCTCTCATCTCTCATTCCTCGTCTTTAATCAATACTTTCTCGTGTTTGTCACCTCTCAGACAAGAACAGCACCGTCTCTGGTTTGGTTAATTTTCCTTAGCTGTTTAGAAAATGCTCCAAGATGCACTGGCGTCATGCCCGGAGTTTCCCCTGCCTCACGCCGTTGGTCATCTGGGATAGGCTCCAGCTCCCTACGACCAGCCACAGCGGATGAAGCGGTAGTTGATGAATGAATGAATGAATGTTTTAAAGGACTGAATTCCTCTCCTTACAGTAGTCTTCAAGCTGATGGTTGACTCTCACAAGAACACAAAATAATTCTTGTTGAGAGTTAGGATGGTTACTATGCATGTGAAAATCAAGAATTTGGTGTTATGAAATCACAAGTTGATGTACTGCTGAGTTTTGCCTGTTTATGTATTTTTTACTGTCATTCATCCATATATACGACCTGAGAGGAACATATTTATTGTAAACAACTTTGCATCACCACAGGCTTTCATGTTCGATGAAGGACTGGTCACCACATTTTTATCTTAATAAAGAATGAATACATTACAGTATTATAATCATACAGTACAGCACAAAGGTTTATTTTCTGCAAATGGGAAAAGTTCTAATTATGTCAAGAGAATGGATTTGAGCTAATTTACTTCTCAAACTGAGCATCCTATACATATTGACAAAATTCAGGTGTTGCCCAGAACACCATTGGCAGTCTCTCACAATTTCCTTAAATGGGAAGCTCAATATTTAACTCCATCCACCACGAATGCACACCAAGATACGAATCCAGCTGAAGAGATGTCTGTACAAGCCTAATGTGTTGGAATACGAATTGGAAAAGTTAAATTCATATTTGTGCTGCTTCTCTGCTTGCACAGAGAAACAGTGTGTTATTATGCATTCTCATGTTTGCACTGATTGAGCAACATACAGGCTGGCTGTTTGGCAGATGTACAGAACATCATGTATAATACATGTGTGCTCTTTCAGCTATGCACAAAAGCCAGATGTTCTCTCTATCATCGAGTCCCCGTGCCGTAAACATGTTGGAACACGGCAATGAAAACCAAACAACAACAAACAAGTGTTTTCTGTAACCAACAGCCGCCGTTTTGGAACAAATAACAAAAAGACTTTTCGGGACTCTCGACAGCGGGAGGTCTAAAACTTCCAGAGAAAGAGTGCCAATGTTTTTCAGACACTTAGAGGGTTTTTTCTTTCATTGGCTCTACCTGTTCTTCTTTCAGTATCGGGTTGATGAGGGAGTTTCTGTTTTGCGATATTGCATGCATCTTTTTCCCAGATCGTCTTGTGCAGCTTTGGCAGGGTGACAGAAATCTCTCTCAGGGCTAAACAAACAGCTGTGGCATACGGGTAGGACATACACCACATGGGACGAGGGACTAGTGGGGATCTAAAACCTAACCTGCCTGTGTTTAATGACCTGGTCAGTCACATTTGTGCAAATGATAGCAACAGCAGCCCCACACGGCATTCATTAGAGCAGAGGCTTGATCCGCGGCCCCAGCGATGAAAGCCCAGTGTCAAGCCTGGGCTCTGATGCCACGACGATGGAGTGAGTAGAAGGGGAAGGAGGAGGAGGAAGGAGGATGCTCTGCGAAGACCCACCCCTGGGTATCCATCACACACAGTCATCACTCGGGAGTACAGTACATCTGATAAATAAATCAACTTAGAGGCCCAGTGAGGTTTCAGGGCCTATTCCTCTTTATAAGTACAGCAGGGTGAGAGATGGAGAGAGGGGGAAAAAAAAACTTTGACTTCTTCACGCCTCAGTCCCAGTAGGCATGAGGACCAAAGACACCAACTCTGTGATTCTTTCAAAAATTAAATATATTCACTTATCTGAAAGGCCCAGGCTCAAGATCCTCATCTTTTTCTATAACGTCCAAGATAAAAGTGAGAGGACTTTCCCATTGGCTTTCAATCGGCAGCTCTTTGAAAACTCACACTTAATGATTTGAAGGTCTTTTAGAACTTACTTTGGGACAACAATTTCTGAACTGCCCCTTTTATGTGGAGATGAGTGGAAAGGGTCTGTATGAAAACATCAGGGAGCTTCAAATTACCAGCTTTAGAAGGAACATTGGTTGTTAGGGCTTAATTGAACATGACTGACTCTCCTCCAGCAGCCCCTCTTTATTTTTAATCCACTCCCCAAAGTTTTATTTTTGCGGTTATTTATTTATTACAGACAAAAGTGAAAGATGTCTTTGATTTAGGCGAGTTTCTTGGCAGCAACTTTACAGATGGCAACATTACGGTTACAGTTTTAGTAATATGATGATTTGTGCGTTGAGGTGAAGAAGGGGAGAAAAGTGGTGATGTTTAACCCTTTCAACACAGTAGCTGTGTTTCACCCTCACAAGATCAGTTTAAATTCTTCATAGTTGTATATTGTAAAAATATTCCACATTGAAAAATGGAAGAATAAAACAAAACAAAGACTGGATCAACCCCTTTCCTGGAAGAAGAGGAAAGGGGTTGATCAGGAAATAAAAGTGCCATCCAGAATCCCTGTGCACTGCCTCAGTTAGAAACCTCATGGTTGTGTTTACCTTCTCCCCCTGAATGTTTTCTCTCAAGGCGCTCCTTTAACGTACTGTATTTGACTCTAGGAAACATTTCATTCAATCTTATTTTCCAATCGCTTCCTCATTCCCTTTGTTCTTGACTGCTGTTAAGTTTGCTGCAGTTTGGCAAATGTTACATAGCCTGGATGGGAGAGATGTCTTAAGGCACATTTCTGCCTGACAGAGGCTGCCATGTGAGGAGGGTGACAGCGTCAACTGGAAATTCTTTCTTCCTTTGTGGCTCAGATAAGTAAGCATGCAGAACACCCCTGTGATTAAAATCTCCTTCTGATATTTCTATCAAGATTTCCATTAGGAGACAGATGGGAGAAAGAGACTGCCAAAACAGCATGCACATGAGACACGTGTGTGCCTCCTGAGACGAATCCAAAAGGAGCAGTATTTAAAATATTTAAGCCAAACTCTTAAGGATGTTTTCCGTGTTTATTGTTTGTTGATTGCTTGCATCAGAATACATTTTCATGTATTGGTTGCAAACCCGGAGCAATGCGTCTCTTGTGAAAGTGTGGACCGTCACTCATGGAGAACAGTGGAAGAATGATCCCTGCTGCGAGCTTGCTGACGATGCTGCTTCTCCCCATGTCTGCAACACCACACAGGTGGGAGGCAACAATCAGCTGTCACTCCCCAAAGTACCTGATAATGTCTTTCTACATATAGTAACACACAAACAGTTAAAATTAAATCCTGCTTCTCTACCACTTAATATTTTCCTCCATATATGAGACAAAAGACTCATTTACATTTCCTTAGGCGAGTGCTCCCCATCACCCCCACCTTCTCTACCTCCACCTTCTTGTCTCTGGTGCTCTCTCTCTCACTAGCAAAAGCTTATTTAACCCAAGGTTAGATTACAACAGTGAGGTGATTGCCTGGCCCTCCTCCAGCTCCCCATTATCAAGGGGCTACCACCTAATCTGGAGGAGCAGCTCTTCATTAATGTATTATTAACCAGCCTGTTACAATGTAATGCAGGAAAAGTCTATCCACTGGGGATAATCTTAATGGGGAGGGCAAGAGTATGCTGAGTGAAGCAGATAACAATGCAAGGGCAAGGAACTCGGCTGAGGGGACTGATGAGACCTGGCCCTCATCAGCAATGGATCACAGAGAGTCATCCATCCAATTAGCGTAATTGCATATTTGGATTGTTAAAAGATAACAGAGTACAACTAAAAGACACCCCACCACCCCCACAACCCTCACAGTGACGGTGTTGTTGTAAACAAACTCACCGGTACACACGCGGCGATGCATCGAAGAGTGGTATGATTGATTCATTGACTGATCATATGAAAACAATAGGACACATCACACATCCCCATGTTGTTATAGCACATGTGTAAAATAAAACATCACAACATTGATTGATTGATTGATTGATTGGTTTGTTCATTCATTCATTCATTCAACAATTCATTCATTTATTCATTCATCTTCTTGAAAACCAGATGATCATAATTGTCTCATTTAAAACCTGTTCATATGCAACAACATATTGTTGCTGCAGCCTTAAAGACGTGGTTGAAATATTAAAATTCTACCCATAATTTGGTTTACTAGCAACACAGGTACAGTGTGAATGTGCACGAATAAAGTACATGAAGTTGCCACCTATATGCAGCTGAGATAAAGCAGATCAGGAGTATTTAAGATGCTTTTTTGTTTGTTTTTTGTTAAAGGATTTGGGTAATAAATTAGTTCTGGATCCACCTTAATGAAGTCCTACCCTCATCAAAGGTTCTAGTCACTGGAACCGTTCAGGGCTACCAAGATGCTAAACTTTTTCTTCATATTTGAGATGCTACATCCAAGAGAATTCAAGCAAAGACAACGTGACTGTATCATGGTTATGGTAATTTAACAGAGACATACAAAAGACAGATTCTGTTTCATACGGTGGATGCATCAGTGCTGACATTAGTGCTGAAATGTCAACCTAATTGACAGCATAACAAAAATGAATAAAAAATAAAACTATTTCACAAGAATGAAATCAGGTTTCCTTTCAATATCATAATTGTGGTGTGAGTCTGATTGGCCGTGCTGCATGACGTCTTCCTAAACATCACTGTAGAAGCTTCTTGAATTTAGAGCCATGTTCCTCCCTCCACTCTTCACACTCCCTCTCCTAAGTCTAATTGACTTCATGCCTGTTCATGAAAAGGATCCTGGTTTCCACCTGCTCAGCCTGCATTCACAGCGTAACACCAAATTCTCCTGTGCTCTCACTCTATTAACAGAGATCATACTCGAGTTCAGCTCCCCACTATTATTGCAGGAGATGCTAAAATCTCATTTTCAACTCAATTTAACCTGGTCGACCTCAGGAGGAACAAAAAAGTCCTCTCCAGCTTAATTAAGAACATACGAGAAACTACAGGGAGCAACAATCATTATGATATTTAAAAGCATGTATTTTATCACAGCATACAGTTAACCATGAAAATATAATTGTAGAGAAAAACATTTGTAGGGCGTGCAGAAACTGTAATCAGGATTTTTTTTATTTATTTCAATATTAAAGGTTCAGTAATTTCTAATATACATTCAGTTTTTTTTCCACCTGGCTGCCCTGATTATAGTTAATAACTCAGTTATCTTTATTCAGTTAACTGAAGTGACCTACATAGCAGTAGTGTTAATTAAATAGTCTCTTTTTTCATCTTACACCTCCTCTTATGGAGATTCCTACCTCCTCCAGGGTCATTAGGGTGTGCTGCGTTATCACCAGCCTGTCATCTCATCCAGACACAAACATCAAATGGCATTTTAGCTAAACTTAACTACTAGGTTAAGCTTAGGACAAGGCTGACAATGTGAAAAAAGGGGGAAATGTGAGTGGTAGCCGTGACCTTGACACCTAGCTTCAACTCACTCTGTGCTCTGTCCACACAGTTCAGTTGATTTGCTTGCACAATGTTAATAAAACAATTAAACAGTTGCTACACTATCATCTGCATGTACAAATTATTCTTAGTATTTGTGAGTTGCCAAAACAAGATAACTTTCCACTGCTTCCCTTGTTTCACAGCCAAGATTCATCCTCACTCCCAGAAATGTCACCTCCCAATAAATTGACTCTGAAGGTACAATGTCAGGTCCTATTAAAAAAGATTGTCAGATAATGTCATTCGTTGCTATTGTTACTCACTATGGATAAGGGTAGAAGTGTGTTGGCTTAGGCACATTCTCTTTCACCATTCCCAGAAAGAATTCAGTTCTGCTTTGACTCCATCAGCCATATGGATATTCATGAGCGCCAGCAGACGACAGACTCAATTCACAGGCAGCATCGCGAGGGTTCCTTCGAACAAGAGTAAGAGGTGACGTTTATATGCTATCCTTGTGGAGGCTGTCTGTGGCTGTTGCTTTGAGCTCCCCTCAAGCAGATACACAGATCCTTAGCAGGAACAGTCTGGCTCAGTGTTTAATGGTACACCAATACCAGGTTCAGTGTGATACTGAGGCTTCTGTCTGCGCTCCTTCCTCCCAGCTATTGAGCACTGTTACTGGGCCATCTGTGACTAAGTGCTGTGCAGTTACCCCAGTTTTGGCGCATTACCCCCAGCACTATCTATGATCTTAATGAACCCACAAGCTTTTTACTGTCGATCAATAATTGAACAGCCACTGAAGGAGCTTTTTCCACAGCTATTTGAAGGGGCACCAGGGTGGCTGGGTTTACCCAAGTTAAAATGCACATCGGAAAGCTTTGCCAGACTGAATACAGCTGTAGCTGAAGGGGATGCAAACGCAAGTTTACTCGTGCTTTATTCTGTGAGCTGTGGGATTTTTTTTTTTTTTTTTGGGGCATTCAAGGGTAAACTAAATCTGTTTTGAGCAGCAAATGACAAATAAATACTCAGTAAATACTTGGTCTCAGCTGTTTCTATCCGATCCTCATTTTCACCTCATTCACACCTATAGGGATGCATCTGACTACTAATAACAACAGGTCATAGACCAGGATTGCAGTCTACTAGTGGTAACACCTTCAAGCAATTGTCAAGTCATGCATGATGCCTGTTAATGTCTAGCAGTGATTGGGTCATGAATTCAATCTGAGTTTAAAGCTATACAATGCTTCATCCTAATAATTCAGCAAAGATAGTCGACAAAACAACCAGATGTTGGAAACATTCTCACCTTGACAACACATGTATGCCTATCAAAATGCAGTACAAATGCGCAAAACACAATTAAATGAAGACAGGTGGTGCAAGTGCATACAAATACATGGCCTTACTGTACAGTCAAATGAAGACGATACAACAAAGCATAGACTTGTACTACAATAACTACAAGTACACACAGAGAAGGCCTCCTAAAAATGAACCATTAACAACTGCTGAAACAGTACAAGCTGATAACAGGATTGTGGATATTAAAGGTTCCGTAATTAATCGACTGTATCCAGTAACATGTTTTAGATCCCTTATTTCTGTGCTATATTTTTTGCTGACTCTTGTTTCTCAATCTTTTTCTTTTTCGGCTGTTGTAACGAGTGAATTTCCCCAGTGTGGGACCAATAAAGTCTGGCCTATCTTATTTTCTTATTCTCTTATTCTCGGTCACTACCCAGCATTGATGACCGTACATTAGGACTGGAAAGTAGATGGACTGGTAAATCCAGAGCTTTGCGGTCTGGCTCAGCTCTCTCTCCACCATGTTATAGATCCTACACTACTGCTGTCAATGTACTAAATCTCTTCATCTCACATTCCTTTTTCCCCACCGCTCACGAATAAGATTACAAGATGCTCAAACTCAATTGCTTGAGGTAGGAACCCCCAACTCAAGGGGAAACCCAGTCATTTCCAGAAGCAAGTCATGGTCTCAGACTGATTTAGTTTAATGTTTTTGGCATGTGTACATCTTCAAGATTGTCATCAGAATTCTCTGTGTGTACTTATAATTATTTGTACTTGTAGTACAAGTCCATGCTTTGTTGTACTGTCTTCATTTGACTGTACAGTAAGTCCGCGTATTTGTATGCACTTGCACCATGTGTCTGCATTTAATTGTGTTTTGTGTATTTGTACTGCATTATTGATAGGCTCCAGCAACCCTGCGACCCATGACAGCGGAGGAAGTGGGTATTGAAGATGGAGGAATGAATACCTTCAAGCCTCAGGTTACATCAACCATGACCATATGAATTCTCACCTTTCAGTCTGAATGTGTCAGTATTTCAATGGAATTTGATACTAGGCTCAGATTTTACATATTGCGTTTTCTGTACAAATGTACTAATGATTTTTTTTCTTTATGTAAGCACTACCTTATTAGGTGAAGCCAAATGAGGTAATGTGTAATTATCCATTTACCATCAACAGCTAAATATTGGCACCAATATCAACCCGAGTAATTTGATCATGATTTTTGTTCATTGTTTTGTCTTGTCTATTTGCAGCAGCTCTCTGGTCTGAGCTAAGCTACTTCCCAAATGATGAGCTCCCTCAAGCTCAGACCAGAGCTGTCTGTTTATGCTAGCTAATGCAGTTCATCCACCTTATGTGACTTCATCACAGAAATGAGGCGTGTACTGAGCAGCAAACTGGTGCATGTTTGTGAAACTCACCAGCAGCTAGCGCTGACAGAGTTCTTGGGATGCTTTTAGCCGGGAGGTTAAGCAGCTGAGAGCAGAATTTTTCTTCCTCCAGTATTCCCTACAGACAGCAGACAGCAAAAGTATGTCCCCTGGTTCTCTTAGCCCTCTTTATCCCGAGACTTCCACGGAATAGACCTTAAACCACTTTAGCTTTGCTTTACGGTATCATCATTGAGTCACTTGTGACATGTAGATGCACGGGGTGCTAGAGATCTACAGATTCATCCATTATTTATGAATTGTGTCACAAGGATATAAATGCCGCTATCTCATTGTGGGGTACTTGGCCTTTCAAACCCTTCTCACAAACTGCCCATCTATTCACCGACAGCGATGCTGAACTTTTCATTCCACGACTGTTCACCTGGAACTTATTGCATCTGCCAGGGGAGTTGGTCTGGACTGGACCCAAGCAGTTTGTTACGTGAATTCCCATTTTTGCATTACTTTATGAAGATTTGAGGAGTGCTAGCAAACAACTTTGAGATCTGCCAGAGACCGACCCAAAGAAGCAAAAAAGCCATGTACTTTATTCTCTTGAGAATCAGGACTCCTTCTCCATTCTCCATACACCCTTCTTCTTAATAAGTTGGGTTGTGCGCAATGGAAATACATAAGTATTGTTATGAGGGGAAAGAAGTTTGACTGACAAGGTCCTGCTCTTAACTTGCGTTGAATTAAAAGAGGATAGTTCACAGAGATTTGGTATATTGAAATGGCCATTTGCATATTTGCGGCTATATTAAAAGGGATTAGCTCCAGCCAGGGAAGCACAACAAACAGAAGGAGGAGGACGGCATGGTTTAATATCACAAATGACACCCAGGGAGTTACCCTCTCGCTCCAAGCCTGATTACAGCATCTTAATTAGGACAGCTTCTCAACACTCACACATCTTCCTCCCTGCTCTGCAGTGTACAGCAGGAGTTTAAGGCTTAGATTCAATATTTACCCTGCACTCCTCTACTTGTACCGGGAGTTTTTACCAGGGATAGAGGGTTGAGTTGGGGGTAATATTAATCATGATAGCTGCTCCTCCTTTGCAGGTGCTAACCAATTAACAAGCTGGCATTTTAAGGAATTTAATTAATGTTTTTCGGTGATAAATCCAATATCAATTATATTTAAATACCTTTCACATCAGGTTTCAAATACCAGAGTCCTAACTGTGGCATTTTTGGCAGCTGTGTGTTAGCAGGTTGGAGTTTCCTCTGTCAACACCTCATATTTTCACACATGCTTAGATTATGGCACAGTCGCAATGTTGCTATGAGATGGATATACAGTAATCATGTGAATATGCATATGTAACACATTTGATGGTGTTGCTTATGAGTGGACGGGTCAGATCCCAGTTGTCTCTGCTGTAATGGATTGTCTTCCTTAGAGTAAATGTCCTTATTGTGTTACAAAATAGAATTTTTTTTTCTGATGCTACATGTATCTATGGCTACCTGTTGAATATTAAAAATGGAAATAATGGTAGTATTGTATGTCGCCTGAAATGCTTGTATAGGAATTTCAGCTGTTCTCATCTATTTATACAATGCCTGACCCAAAACGCTATTGATCTTTGGTTACAGATTACAGATACAGAAAACTGGCAGACCCTGGAGGGCTCGATATTGGAGAATCTGTGTGTGGCTTGCAAGTGATGCAAGTACTATAAATACACACACACACACACACACACACACACACACACACACACACACACACACACACACACACACACACACACACACACATATATAATAAACATGTTCCCTACAGAACAGAACATGTTCCATAGCTAAATTCTGACTGTAACCCTGGTGTTGTGCTTACTAAGTAAAATTCCAAATGCAGGACTCACCTGTGAATGTGTTATATCTACTTTCACTTCAGTCAAAGATTTGAAAATGTTTCCACATTTTTGGAGCAGAAGTCCAGCTGCACTGGGGAACGGAAATATGAAACTGAAGCAAAATCAAAATGTGAAGGATATATTTAGAACAAAATATCTATTATGATAATTTACAGTTACCTATACCCAGTACTGACTGACTTATAAACCTTCATGGACTGTATTCTATATCATCAACATTAATATTGAACACTGTGTCATCCTCACTTTCTGTTGAGGTTCAGCCTCATGGAATCACACAGCGTTACTGACCTGAAAAGATGCCACTTGAACCACTTTTTTCCAACTGCCACAGATGCCTAGGGGGGGTCAGAGGTCAACTGTCATAGAAGCCACAGAGGATCCTCCTGGGTGAGGATCTTTGAGACTTTTCCCTTAAACCAAGTCACCATGGCCAAATTTCACAGGTCTGCCCCGCGGCTGCCCTGGGGCTCGAATATATCTGTGTGTTTATGAGATGGTGAGGTACCAGTAACCACTAAACCTGGACCATTTTCCCAGTCAGCGCTACATCTGGCTTTCAGGTTTTCCACCACGTTGTAGAGTGTTCAGTCTTATATCAGTCAGGTAAGAGAATAAAGGAGACACTAAAAGTTTCTTGCAGGAGGTCATAATTTATGAAGCTTATGGTTCAGGATATGATGTACCTTACAGTAAGTAACCACAGTAGGCCTCATAAATGAGATGAATGAGATATTTTCTAATTTGCATGTTATTCAGTGCTGGTAAAACCTGCAGTCAGCAGTGATCAGGAATCAACTCAGCCAGAACTAAACTGTGTTTGCTCTATCCACAGTGGAAAAAAATGATATTAGCAAAAATAAATGTTGGTGGGTTGTTAGAGAGTCTGATTATGTGTGTCTCAGGCAAATTGGCGGTAATGAGTCAAGAGACTGCACTTGCTCACATACATTAAAACAGCGATCATTAGGAAATTAGGGCCCAGATTAATCCTGTTAATGACACACTGGTGCTCATGGGAAAAAAAGGCAGCCCCAGATGTCGGGATGTGGTGCTGTGGTGAAGCCTTGACTGTGTAAGACGACTCTAGCTCTCGCCTCCCATCTCCCTCTCTCCCCCCTCTCCCTGCCTTGACAGTAAGGCAGGGCTGCTCCTGCACAGCGCCGCCACTTGAAATGCAAACGAGGGGGGCTGCTGCTGACTGCTAATGAGAGCAGATCCCAGTGATAAGGACGAGAGAGAGGGAATGAGAGAGAAGGGGGAGAAGGGAAAGTGAATAAATTAAAAAAAAAACTAGAGATCTGAACTGAGGATAAGACGCAGCAGCAGGAACTCTGATGTCCCCAATTAGGAGGGATGTCACCCCCTGTCTGGGCCGTAGTAATAAAGCCCTCACTCTGTATTCGGAATCACATGGCTCCAACACTGTTAACATTCTAATATCTTGGGCGTGCGCGGTAACATTAATTACTTGGCCATTTGGTTGGCTGCTGAATCTCCCTAATGTTTGCTTCCAAATGGAAATCTGAGCTCAGGCTTAGGAGTGTTACATTAGAAAATAATAAGTAATATTTACACAGCCAGCAAGCAGTCATGGGTGCTCCGCAACTGGTTCAATTTCTCCTATTGACTGTTTGGATATACTGTTCTCCTATACAAAGACAATTATTCAGTGAATTTTAAAACAAATGTGAGCCCTTGAAATGGTGCTTTTCCATCCTGTTTCAGGACCTCTTGCATGAAAATCCTGCTGTTTGAGAGAGGCTATAGCACATTTAGATTTAATTACAGGTGTTCCAAATCTATGCAAATCTCCTCCAATATATTCCTATCAGGTGAGTCTAATAACGGAGGGGGGATCTTCCCAAACAATTTCTGTGACCATTAAAATTCATGGTCACCTTGAAAAGCATGTGTGTGACTGAGAATCCCATCAGTGTGCCTAGAAACAAACACTCTGCTTCCTTAGTCGTTTCAATATATATCGCACAGGATGAGAAATTGTGGAGGATTGAACATTCTTCAGACTCCAAATGGTCAACTTTCATCTGGCGGAAGCCATTTCTTTTGTATTGTTTTCAAAGTGTAGTGAACCTAAAAGAGAAAGGGTAAAGCCATTTTGGCGTGTGCAGACAGCAGCAGCGTCTTCTTTGGGGTGGTAATATAAGAGCCGGGGATAAAGGAAAAAAAAGATTACAATTTTCCCCACATGTTGGGGTGGCAGGGCTGCCAGCGAGAGGCTGAGGAGAGCAGAGAATGTAATGGTTGTATTACTGCACTCGGCGATGCATTATTAATGCAAACGTGATCAAGGCAGGTGGACAAGCCCAGGAGAGATAGCGCTGCTTAATGAACAGCCCCCTCTCTCTCAACGGAACAAGGCCTGGCAGCTGTTAGTGTTGCACTACGAGGTGTGAGCCCCAGTACCTTTGTGGTTAAAGTAGCCCCTATTTAATTAAGAAATAATCTGCAGCCGCACCTAATTGACTCTGTTCATAGAGCGGTGCATGTGTTAGTGCTCAGGTCACACCAGTTTGTGTTTTAAAATGGAAACGGGTGTTTTGTGCCATTCATCTTTTTTTGGGGGGGGTTTGACAGTGAAGTCAATTGTCTGACTGCTAAATATAAAGCACATCAAAATCACATAATTTATCACATAATATCAAGTAAAAGGGGAAGACTGTAATGGAGTAGATCGTTCTAAGTAAAATTTAGGCTATAACAGAGGCCATATTAATTGAAATTAATAAGCACACCAAAATTAAAATTAATCCTTTACCTACTGCGGCTACTGTGTATTAGTCTCAAATTGTAATAATATTTTCCACGTGTAGCACAACAGTGAATAACGCCCCACCTGTACAGGTATGCTGTGAAGACGAAGGACTAGCCACCAATGCTCCTCAGGTTCTATGTGCTTGATTTTGAATGAAGTCCGTGTTTGAAGCCTCATTGCACGAGGACATGTGATTATTTAGAGGCTGTTAAATTTGGTCATAGGAATGCTGCTGATGTGAGCTTTCAAAGAGGATGATATTAATTTGGCTGTAAATTTTCACTTAATATTCTGAACGTGCACGTTGGCCTGTCAGGACACTGGCTTCATGTTTTTAGGTCACATACTGCCCCCTAGTGTGAGTGAAATGTATTGCAGGAATAAAGCGAAATCTGCTCCTTAGAGCTACAGAGATTAGAGATGATTTTATATAGGGATGTAAGGATTCAGGAAAATGATGGATTTTCCAAGCATTTTGGTTTATTTTGTAAGTAAACTTATTGAAATCTAATCATGGCCAGTTAAAATGTATCTAAGTAATATCCATAATATCCGTTGTGTGTGTGTGTGTGTGTGTGTGTGTGTGTGTGTGTGTGTGTGTGTGTGTGTGTGTGTGTGTGTGTGTGTGTGTGTGTGTGTGTGCGCGTGTGCGCATGTGTGTAGGTTTGGATTCAAACCCACTGTGAGGATGAAAGCTCAATTCGAACCCTACGCATCAAAGCCAGGCCAGGGTTAGGTTATGGCCATCAGGGTTAGGGCTGAAGATCCATGGAATGAATGCATGCATTTATCACCATCATCATGTCCTCATGGACACACAACCTGTGTCTGATTACAGTGGTGTGATGTATTCCTAAGTGGGTGAATACCCCACCACTAGACTCCATTCTCCTTTGCATGGGACGCAGCATGGAAAGGAGCCTCGAAGGCCAAATACCAAGGGCCATAACTTTAGCAGATGAACAAGCAATATAGACAATATTTAGAGTACAAACAACATCCGGCAACATGCAAGAATTAAAAAGAGAAGCCCACATGTAGGCAGGTGGAAATAAAGTTGCATTTGTGCAGGCATTACCATAGACAAAGACACAGAGCTCATATGTGCGCACACATACACATGCTCATTGATTTAGCCATGTTCAGCTCTTCAGAAGTGCAGGTTTGGGGTTAATGGAATACTTATGGATGTAGTGTGTCTGTGGCTAAGGGAAAGATTGGGGTGGAGGTGGGATATGGGGTTAGACGCCTCAGTGAAACCCCTGCTAACCGACAGAGCGCATCCCTTCGTCAGGCTGGATTAAGTGCATGTCAGGCTATACTGAGCAGATAGCTGTTTTGTACGTCACGCAGAATGGACACGTCGCAGCAACATGCACACATACATCCCACCCTTTTACAAAGGATTTGGTCATGGAACAGTTATTTATGACTCCAGACACATGGGGAAATTATTCTAGGATTATATAGATGATGCTCAAAAGCCATCAGTGTGATGAATTTGAATGAGATGGTAATATTTCCAGATGTGTTGGGGCATTATTTTATAGAGGAGGGATAGAGAAGTAATATGTTACACCTGTTAGCTCTGACATGCAGGATTTGGAATCTGGAATGATTTGAATGCATGTGCTCAGATCTGGACCAGGCAAAAGGAAGTATGTGTATCCTTCACATCTCTCAATGTATAATGAAGAGTTAAGACTCCAACTCTCAGAATTTAACTTGTTTAAATTTGTTCTGCATGAACTCATCCCAACCGAGGTAAATCTAACCAATGAGCTCTGCAATGCCAATGTGAGCCAAGGGTACAATTGTATCTCAGAATGACGTGTCATTATATTCCAGCCGAGCAAAAATAAACATTTGGATAGAGTGAAGCCAAGAATTGATTGTGGCTTTGGGGAGGGTAACATCGTAGCCCATGTAGCTTTGCCTAAGGCTGAAGCTTACCGGTGCTTTTATACATAGTTTATTCCTACCTGTTCTCTCTCCATGTCTTAGACCTGTACAATAGTATCTGCTTCAATTCCCCAGTCTGAGCAATCTGTTTGAATCCACTAGGTTGTGAATAAAACAAACCGGCTCTCCTGCTCAGCTTAGTGTATAATGCAGGACCTCGCCATTGGTCATGAATTGACAACGTCCACATAGAGCTGTGTTCCACACCCTTACCTGCTGGAAATAGCCATACATATATACTATTACCCATGTAATGAGCTGGGAGAAATTGCAGGAGTGTTCACATTGAGCAGTGTAGGAACAACCTTCAGTGAAGATGAGCAGAAAATAGGACATTATGTTGGAAGGGAGTGGACCCATGGGTTCACCCCCTCAAGACAGTGGTTCAAGGTGCAGCGTGGACATCGGACTGAAGTGCAGGGCGAGACGTGCTAACAAAGCCACAGCCACCAGCCCGGGCTCAGGGAAGCACTAAGTCTGAATATTTCATGGCTCCTCCAAGCACAAAAAAGACTACAAAACTGACCCAGCTCATTTGGAGCCCTGTGAGTGCTCAAGGTCAGGACCCAAAATCAGAGAGGCAGGAGCAAAAGACTTGTGTGAGAAGAAGCCTACACCTCAAACATATATCTAATACTTTATTATTTAAAGTTTCTGTGTTTGCATTGATTATAAGGCAGTCAGAACATCGCTGGAGACTCCAGTTCTCTCCAGATGCAGCTGTTTCATTACACTGATGTATTTTTCTTCTAGTTGTAAATGCATTAAGTATCTTTTTTTTTTTTTTTTTTACATAGAGCATTGACGAGGTGGGTGTAAAATTCACGTTTGCTCCCTAACAACACAAAAGAGAAAACAATGGGGTGGTTTATACCCTGCAGACCTTAAAGGGAGGCGTTTAGCTCGTTGTGACTTTGTGTGCAAAGCAACCCAAACTCCCTGCGCTGGCGCATGGCAGAGAACAACAGCAAGAACTCAAGGGCTGTCTCTAACAAAAGGGAGCAGGATAGCGGTGTGTGAAACCCTCGTGTACCTCTTCTCCTATTCCCTCCCTAATCAATATCAAAAGCAACAAAAACACAGGCGTGAGGAAGACACACAAAAACACACGCAAAAGCAAACAAATGCCTGTTCAGTGGGGGGAGAGAATTAGAGCACGGCGCCATCTCCTCATCTTACCTGTCATTATCTGATTTAGCTCTTAATGAGTGCTCCTCTACACTTGGTCATATCACATTTGTTTTATACAAGTCCCTTTGAACAGCTGAGAGATATTGAGCCTGCTTTGATCATGGAATCCGTCTGAATTTCAAATCAGATATGAACCTCCCTCCCCTCCGCATAACTCAAGCTAGGCCGTCTCCATATTTTCAGTCACTATTTTGTTTGTTTATACATCAGCCGAGCAAAAAAAGAAGGTGAAATAAAAAGAAAGAAATCATATGAAGAAAAAAAAAAAAAGCGAGGCGGCTTCGCGGAGGGACCGTGTGGGTAGCGCACATTTTGTTCATTAATGTTTATGAATTTAACAGCAAAAAAATATAAGCATGAAAGAGAAGCATTGCCACAAGATGCAGCGGAGTGTCTCTTTCTTATATTTTATTTTTTTTGAAGGCAGCCGTCTTCTAATGATGACCCTTGGCGTGCTGTGGCACCTGGGACCTCCCCTAGCATGAGGGAGGCTGATGAAAATTAGCCCATTCACATTTCAAACAGAATTTGGCCTGGCCCCTGATCACAGTAGCGGGGCCCCCCCTCACGGTCCTGCAGAGAGAACACGCACCACCAGAAAAGATCTCCACCCGGCCAGAGCCTCTCCCCTGGCGATCATTGCAGGAACACATGGTGACATGACTGTGGGATGCGAGGGGTCTGGATGTACTCCGGCTGTTATTCCCTGTTAAAAGATTTAAGCCATTGGGGCATGATAGGTCCCTTTGATGTTTGCTAAGCACAGAGCTAGGGAACAAGGGAGAGGGAGAAGAGGGGAGAGGTGGGGTGAGGTATGCTGGTGATGGTAACGGTAGTGTGGGGCAGAGGCTTGTTACTAGAAGGCAATCATCTTTGTGGAGCCACAGCAGAGAAGGGAGGAGATGTGTTGAACCTCTGTTTCAACTCAGCCACGCCAACAAAGGAAAGATAAAAGGCGGAGGTTGAATCCGAGGCCGCGGCTCGCTGTGAAGTCAAGATTACTGCCAGGGCTGAGTTCTGCCACTTTTGCCACTCCAGCTACTTCTACGTTCCTAATTGCCCCAATTTGCGTCTGATAGAGGTGGGAAAGAGTAGCAGACAACGCAGTCGTAGTAAGGTTGTGTTCTTATGCTGTAGATCAATATTATGAGAAATTAGCTAATTAGCTTTCTTCCCTAAAACAGGAAACGAAACTCAAATATAATTACATTTATGAAACTTGTTAAATCACTCACATGCTTAAGTAATCATTGAATTGTGAAGAAGACATTCAACAGAGAAACACCAACAGTCATACAGGCTGTAAGTCAGGGGTGTCAAACTCATTTTTTACCGAGGGCCACATCAGCATAACGGCTATCCTCAAAGATGTAACTTATAAATGTAACTAAATAATGTAAAATAAATGTAACTACTCCTTAATGTTAAATAACTCTGAATGTATTACTTATTCATGTTACAAACAATACAAACATATGCTTGTTGCTTTGTTTTAATATAAATCCTTTTAATTTGTCAGGTTATGAAACCCACATAAGTCCATCAATCAAGGATCAAACTATCCATAAGAATAAAGAAAAATAACATCAAACACATGTTAAGACATTAACTTTGTTCAACAAGATTTTGTCAGAGTTACGTCCACTGCATTGTGGGAAATGTTTTTGGTAAAAGCGAACTTTTGAACAAATTAATTTTTAAACACTTTGACCTTTTATGGTCTCGCGGGCTATAAAAAGGATCTGACCTGCACTGCACATTAACAAAGTCACAAGGAAACTGGTTTACAGAAAGTTTTTTTGTTGTTGTTTTGTTTCATCATATACAAAAAATGTGCTTCTGTTCTTAATAATTTACGTTCTTAATATTTTTTTTAAATTTTTACATGGACATGAATATCAATTAAATTTTACATTCAGGATGCTAAAAACTGTGTGTAGTCTACAGGCACAGTTCCACTGATATCTGGTGCTGCACGTATTGTGTAATGTTGGAGATATCTGGCTGATTCTTCTGCCGTCTGAATGTTAAGGTAGGTTAGAGCAGGGATGTGAGTTTTGTAGCTTTTCATTTCATGTCAAAGGAAAAACTTGAGTAGTTTTTGTCGCAATGTAGCGGGAGACAAACACTAGTCTGATGTTAATGCCGATAACGATGAAGATGAAGACATTCTTGAAATCAGACAGACACCGATCATTGTTTGGAGCTAGTCAGTCAGAAGTAGATTTAATTTGATTTGTGACTTCCTGTGAAGTATAGTCATTCTCCTCATCAGATGCTTGTGAACTAGACAAGAAAGGAATCAAAGTTTCTTTTTTTTTAATCTGTTCTATGTACATATTAGAGTATGTATAGTGTGGCTCTATTGTCTGGCTTAGAAAAGTATTAACCTGTAATGAATGACTGGTGAGTAATGATCTGAGCTTCATAGTCTTTATGAGTGTGTGTGTGTGTGTGTGTGTGTATGTGTGTGTGTGTGTGTGTGTGTGTGTGTGTGTGTGTGTGCGTGTGTGCGCGTGTGTGCGTGCGCGCGTGCGCGTGTATGTGTGTATGTATGTATGTGTGTGTGAGAGACAGATGGAAGACAGTCTCAGCAAAGGGAATACTAAAGATCTGAAAGCGTTTTAGAAACAATTAAAATCTTTGATGGTTTAATCTGTTCACATCAAAAGAAACAAACCCTCTGTTTGATTTCCTTTAGATGACAAAGTATAAAACCGATTCAGCCAACTGATGGCAAACCCTGATGTAAACCTCAGACTGAGGAGCGTAAATGTGGCTGTGGTTGTCACAGGATGAAAATATCGATGTTGTACATCTGAAGGAGATGAATTAAACAGATGTGATTATATCTTTTCCGTCAACATTTCATCAGCTTCAGTTATTCTGAGGTAAAAAATGAAATTAATGGGCATTAGTATTTGCCAGGTATTTATATGCTAGTCGTGTGATTAATGTTAAGTACTGCAAGATTAGAGAATAATCTTGAATTCTTATCCATCAGAGAACAAAAGTCTCATCAAACTGCCTCCGAAGCATTATTCTGACCTATTTCATTGCGGTCTCTGTGCATGTTCATTAGTTAATCACAGGAGGGAGTACTTCATAGGCGTGCGGATTATCTAAGTTAGGCAGGCTTTTTGACATTCTGACGGGTCACACCTCCTCAGCCCTCTCTCTGAAACTCAGCTTCATTTCCCTGGATGCTCTCACAGTCTGTCATTTTCTGGGGAACAGATTCATTTACTTCCCTTCAAATTAACAACAAATCAAAGGAGGAGCCCCTCTGCTTCTGAAAGTGTTTTATTGTAGGCGTGTTGCAGTCAAATTCTTTTTTTTTTGTTTCTCCCTTGAAATGGCCCACCATTAAAAAGTGTTTTCACAGCTTTTGTTTTTATAAAACATTCCTTTCAATTTAAACATCCTTTAGTGGAAGTCAGTCTGCCATCCTGCCTACTTGTGTCTTATGACCCCGGACTGGTGAGATTTAAACTTGCACATTGCACGTGGTATGTTTACATTTGTCTAAAAGCAGTGTAAATTGAATTCTGCTGTATGTTCCCGGCAGTGAATACAAGTGTAAAGTGGTGTGTACAGAGTTGTACATGCCTCTCCTCTGGGGCCCCACCCTCCCTCATTGTTCCATCAAGGCTGGGGATGATGGCTCTGTGAGCGGGAGGAAAATAATCAATAACTCACGTGAATCCCGCATCCAGCAAGATTCCATCGTAAATTAACTTGACAATAGAGATGAAAAAGGAGAGAAAGCTGCTCTGGATATCTGTTTGTCTGCTCCCGTCTTCAGATGCGGTAGGGAAAGAAGTACCAGACGGGGAGCAATTGAATGCAAAGTGCTCGTTTTCTCTCTGACTTTTCTGCAAGCACAGCCTACCCCCCGACCCCTTGAGGCGAGACCAGCAGAAACCCGCATCAGATCAGAAGGTGACATATCAAAAACCATGTCACAAAAAAGGCAGTAATTGTTGCCAAAGATGTGGCAGCAGTTCTAGTTTTCTACTGGGCTCTTTCTATTGCTCCCCTGTCTATTGGGGCTGTGTAGTATCAGAGGGAAACGCACTCTCAGGCCTGCCATGTAGAAGTGGGATTTGATCTTGATGGCTTTGTGACAGTTTGGTATGAGGGATAGCAGTTAGTGCTGAACAAGAGACTGGAAGCTGATCAATGGGTCTTTTCAGACAGGCCTCTGCACAGAGAAGTTATGGGATGGAACCTCTGTGCTTCCCCGAAGCTCCCATTTCCACTTTCTCACTTTTTAATAATCACTCATGTCTTTTCTTTTGTTTCCAACTGAAAGATGACAATACACACACACAGACATACACACACACACACACACACACACACACACACACACAGAGAGCACTGGAAACTGACCTGCCGCCCCATCACAGCATATTGTTCAAGCAATGATTATTCAATCAAATCCCCCCCAAAAAATTCATTTTTGGACATCAGTAGGATGTTGGACTATCAAGTAAGTCCAGGAAATTAATTTTTTCATGACTCCACCTGTTAACCTGTTGGTACGTTCGCATTACTTGCAAAGGAGAATTTATTGCATTTCAGTGTGCTGTAATTCCTTTTCAACAGATTTTGATAATATGCATGTTCAACACAGTTGGCTTACATGACATGGGCATAGTACTTATTTATCAGGTAATCGTGTTACAGTACACTGGAAAACTGCCGCTGGATAGCGCTGTCGCCGCACAGCAACTTTATGCAGAGTTTGCATGTTCTCCCCGTGTCTGAGTGGGTTCTCTCCGGGTTCTCCGGCTTCCTCCCACCCCCAAAAGCATGTGCTTCAGGTTAACTGGCCGGTCCCAAATTGACCGTAGGAGTGTATGTGTTAGTCTCACATTACCTCCATGCCACTGAAAAACACCCAAAGGTTGGAGGAAACCCAAGTGACAATGAGTGCTTTCCTGAATAAAAAACAATCAAAATTAATCAAAAGAAAGACACAGATGTTACTGTGGACAGTACAGCAGAAGATGCAGAAGAAGCCAAGCGAAAACCAGCAAAAATCGGAACATTTGTACCGCAATGAATGCAATTGTTTCCATGGGTGATGCACGGCTAAATTTCAGTAACACGAAATACAGCTTACAAAAAATGTGTGTGGAGAAGGTTCTTGAATTAAATATATATATATATATATATATATATATATATATATATATATATATATATATATATATATATATATATATATATATATATATATATATATATATATATATATATATATATAATATAAGTATTAAATTTAAATATATGAATTAAAGTATATTACTTTATTTCTTAAACTGTTATTTTTTTAAGAATGACAGATAGGTACACTTCTGCATAACATTGTATCCTTATTAACATTAAAGAAAACAAAAAGAAAAAAATAAATATTTATAACAATTTAACAATTTATAACAAAGAATAATTTTAATAATAGTATTTTTACTCTATGACAGAAAAGATTTTCAGTGCATCAGTTTGCCTAAATTTAAAAAAAACTTGTTTTTGACCAATTTATTACACAATTTGATACTGACAAATAAAAATAAATAAAATAATGACATGATCATAAATTCAAATTCAGTTCAACGACATTAACTGAGGAGCACAATTATAAAACACTTAAACCAACAAAACAAAAATGAATAAAACAATTTCTATTTTTTTTTTTTTTTTTTTTAATTAAAAAGAGGAAGTCAGGATTAACGGCTACAATGAGCTTGTTTAGGCAGTGCACAGCTTTTCAGGTTTGAAGCTTGAAACTGAACTCGCAGCTCCTGCTCAGTGTTTCAGCTCCTCTGCTATAGTGAGGGTTATTTGCACTGAGCAATTTGGTACGCCACCTTATATGATGATAACAGAGCTCCCTGGTTTACTGAAGTAGCATTCACAGGATGGAATGATTGTAGGCAATATTCGGCACAATTTCGCTAACAAAACTCCAGCGGCTGATCAGCGTGATTGGGGTGTAATGTCTTTAGGTGACACCCCCCTGGCATCACACCACGCCCACTATTTGATAAGAGCTGGTATACGGTAAAGACCCACAATATAATTCATAGTGAAGTTGAGGCACATAGTTAGAACTATTGTACACATTTTCTCTAAATACTTTAGCCTAGGTGATGAAATAAAAACCAAGTGACATTTTGGTAGTCTTTATGAACTCACAGTAAAGGAGTGTTGGCATTATTGTGGGGTGGGTCGTCAATGCTGGGGTCACAGGATTGCTTTGAGTTTTAAGTCAAATCAAAGACCTGATGACATATGATTTCATGAAGACACCTACTTCCTGAGCAATGATGGGAGGTAGCAGAGGTTTGGATCAAATGCCAGCAACTACATGTAATCAAAGGCAAAGACATACAGCCAGTCACCTCTTACCACTTGGTAAGGGAAGTGCAGGTTCCATCATGGATGTAATGGAGAACTGACCAAGGTCAGGAAGCAATCATCATTCTGACACCTCACACAGCAGGCAGCAGCACTTCTCAGAGCACCACCACTGCTAGAAAGCCTGTCCTACACATAACAACAATAGGCGATAGAGGCCAAAGGCAATGTCACAGGCCACCCCTCCATCAATAGCAGTGCAAAGAACCCATAAGGGAGCTTTCTCATGGCAGAAAATAGACCCCATCAGTCCACACATTTCTAGGGCTGCATGTCAGAGAGCATCATTCAGCGAAGGATGTTGAGTGCGGATATGTGTTGAATTGATGTATGTCTAAACTGGACAGAGAAACACTGAGTCAAGAAAAGTCATCTCTACTGCAGTAGTTAACTGGAGCACAGCATATGGTAAGGCCCATGGTGGGGTAAAGTAAAGACAGGAGGCAGAGGGTTGCAGCGCTCATCCCAGCCATGAGCTGCTATCCCCGTAGAGGAGCCCTGTAATTAGCAAGGCTAATGAAGAATAGGGCTGAGACTAATGTCCCCACTGACCTCTGAGCTCTTTTGGCAGATTGAGATGGTGGCCTTCAACAGGGCAGAACATGATACTATGCTATAGCCATTAACCCTGACCCAGCAGTCATCTCAAGCTCACATCTGGTGCAGGACTGGACCGGTACCAAATCTCAGTGGGCAGCAAGACTGAATACCCGAGTCCACAGGTAATGAATTGTCTCATAGGCTCTATTATCTCACATTGACTCAACTTCACTAACAATAAATTCAGCTTTTAGAGGTGTTACTTCTTGTATTGCTGCCATTGACTTGAAAATGCAATTCAAAAGTACATCTGAAACCTCCTCAAGAGTCCTCGTTTTAAGTCTGCACACTGTAGATATTCCATCATTATGAAAACTGTTGTCTGTTTTGCACAGCATGGTTCTTCACACTGTGATTACATAGTACAGGAAGACACCTGTCAAATCAAGCTGTTAACTGCCAAGGTTTCCTACAGATTGTCTGCTGCTCATATGAATGCGTAGAAGAAAATAACAAACCTCATCTTGAAGGGTAAAATTTTGTTTATATGTGCCCAAATCCCAGTTTCAGGCAAAACACTGCAGCTTAAAGAAGCAGAAGAATTAGAGCCTAGAAAGAGATTTCAAATCACTTCTGAGGTATTCGGAGCCGTGCTTTAAATCATTATTATTCCCAGTTTTGGAAGAGTTGTTTTCTTTACTGCTTGGTGCTGGAGATACAAGGCCAGCAGTCTAAAATGCTAGATGAAAAGGTTGTCCTGCAGCACATGTCAGCTATAAATTAGCTATGATGACACATTTGAGCGCTAACAAAGCAGCATGACTGTCACCAGTCATCATTATGAACAGCAGCCCTACTGATGCATGTCAAGCTTTACATGTGAAAGGCGAAAAATACACATCAAACACTGTAAAATAATGCACATCCCAGTCGAAAGTAGCACACAGCACAGACGGTCATTATCACAATTCATCTGTCAGTCCGTCAAAATGTGTGTTTAAATATTAAACAACTGTTATCATCTTCATGAAACATCTTCGCCATGGAACAAGTGTTGGTCCATCATTGGTCAGTTGGTTTCAAATGACATGAAACTAACTAGGTAATTGCCAAGAAATGTTGTGCAGATATTCACAATACCCAGAGAATAAGCCTACGGATTGTACATCAGCATCGGGTCAAAGGACTTCATAATTGAAAATGAATTCCCATGATCCTCAGCTGCCTGTATTTAATGATTAAAAAAAAGCTAGCATGCTAACAAATCGATAGTGTAACAAAGCTGTTCTGCACATGTGGAACTAATCCTATTGTAAATAGGATTATTGTGCATCCCCACATTTAAATTTAGCCTCAAAATAGTGAAAAATCCTACTAGAAACTAATGGTTCAAATCAAAATTCCAAGAAGAAATATTACTTGTTAGTATATTATAGAGAAAGCGCTGCATTAATATGTGTGTGTGTGTGTGTGTGTGTGTGTGTGTGTGTGTGTGTGTGTGTGTGTGTGTGTGTGTGTGTGTGTGTGTGTGTGTGTGTGTGTGTGTGTGTGCGTGTGTATTTCTCTGTTAGCCTGTGTACAACCAGGCTAACACAGAAACATGCACTGTGCTTCATGTGAAACCAGGATAAAAACACTAGATTTGTATGCATGTCTGTTTGATTAGAGCAAGTTGAGGAAGAGGACAGATAAATATTGTATAAATGAATTTATTGTGTAATGTGAGCAATCAAATTAATTAAGGGGTCCACAGCTGTTGGAGGCGAATAAGGCCATCAATTTTTCAGTGCTACCACTTCTCCCTAAGATTTTACAATAAATATTTCTGGAGGTCTTGGATGAATTTTTCATGGCTGAGTGGGGAAGATGAAAGGCGAATGAGGGATCCAGGGGACAGACGCTCTCTGCTGCTGACACACCACAGAGAGGTGCATCCAATCCAATCTTTATCAATAAAAGACAACAGCGCTATTGCTTTAATTACCCTGCTTTGTCAAGCGTTCCCTTGTCAATAAAGAGAGGCTGGGCCGTTTGGCCAGTTTCAGGAGGAGGAAGAGGAGGGGAGGGGGTGATACAACGGATATCATGAGTTCCATCTTTATCAAGCCCTCCCACTTAAAGGGAGGAAATGATGTAAACATGATGGAATGGAGGAGACCACCTCATCATGCCATATTTTCAGCACAAATATTGCTCATTGGATGAGACATTAATGGTCATTTAATTCCTCGTTGTGTTGTGATGACAACGACAGCAGCAGGGAATGAACGCCATTGATTTCCATGTTGTTGTCGAAGTGTGAGGCACACACTAGATGAATAAATCACACTTTAGCACAACTTGTATGTTTCCCCTGACTTTATATTCAGGGAGGATCCTGAGGTAACAAATTCAAGAGAGACATCTGTTTGGTGGGCAATGCATCAGCAATATTCCACCTGGAATTGTATCCATAACCAGCATCCCTCCTTTCTAGCCGGTACTAAAACACAGGGAACATGGAGCAGAGGTGCTGCTGGTGGAAGCTGAATATATTTATCTATAGGATCTGTTAGTTTTAACACCACTTGCCAGGCTCTATATCACAGTCGAGATGTTCGGCATCTGCCTGTGAACGCAATGGGAAGACTTTTAAGGCAAGGAGAGCACTGTCTACTAATTATCATAGGATGTGGACAAAAATATGTGGACACTTCTACAGTTTTAGTGTTAATTCGTGGTTTAGACCTGGTGCTGTTGGACATGCTAGACTACAAGCCTCATTGTTCTTCTTCTTCTGAAGCAAAAAGTTATAAGAACTGTAATCCTACCATTCTCACTCATAAAGCATGGATCAGATGTGAATCCCTTCTAGGACCATGCATGCAAGTGACTCGGACCAGATATGGAAACATCAGATGTCTGTGTGCACATGTACCTGAAATATATGCTTTGTCCAACACCAAGGCAACAAAATCTAACTGAGCGACCGGCATTCTATTTACATCATTTACATGTCATCATGTTATTGAGATCAAATGGTTTATACAGTGTTTGTACTGTATAAGCCATTGATATGACAGGAAACACCTGGATCTTTAGCTGATAACTCCTTCATGTACCTCTACCAATAGAGAAAGGCAGAAGCCACGTCACCACCCATGGCCATCAAATTTCTTTAGATTCAGACTAATATTTATTACGTTTATTTTAATAAATTTGTATTATGTGTATTGTACTGTAATGTATGCACTGTGATTTAATATAAGTTGTTCTACATTTTAAAAATATTCTCTATCTTCCCTCTTTTGGAAAACTTCTGTGACCTATGACATTTCACCTGTCTCTCAGTCATCCGGGAAGTGAGCATGTTGATTATATTTTCATCAATTTTAAAAGGGTGTTTTGACTGTCTACAGAGTAGAACATATAGTTATTTCTTACAGACACTGTCAAAAGAAATAATTTTTTTAAACATTGCAGGTCCTCCAGGGTCCTTGCTGTCAAACCATGTTTCTTACAACACAATGTCAATCCGGTGATCATGTCGTATGTCATGTTGTTGAGCTCTAATAATAGAGGAGTAGGTCAGCTCACGATAACAATTGGCTCCTCTCAGACAAGAGATTGTTTAATTCTCTTATATTCTCACCAATCAATGCATTCACTTCAAAGCGATGGGAAATGCTTGCATCCAAAGTAGATTGATCAGTTCTAATACAAGTGTTTAGCATACAAGATGTTAACAAGTGAGGCCTCTGTACTGTATGTAGGAATCAAGAGAGCCATCGATAGAACCAATTCAAGACTGTTAATGACTTCAAACCTGGAGTACACACTCCAGTCCGGAACAGGATGAGCCACTGCTAAACTGTTTCCTTTCATTCTGCCTCTCTCTCTGTTTTCCCATCCATCTCTCTCGATCCTTCCTTCTCTCATTGAACCTCAGCCACTTATTGAAGCCTGTACTACAGCATGAGACCACTGGTGTACTTTACTGATGTTATATTTATAAGCCAAACTGAGGGGAAAGTATTAAACAACCTTGTGAATAGCCGAGGTTCACTTTAACCCAGGCGCCGTATCCTTTTCATCAACAGAAATAACCCTTCAAAGGCAGTAAAAGCGTGCTTACCGCAGAAAGTAAAAGGCCATTTTAGCAGACGAGGCCAACAGTGGGAGGGTGAAAACAGCAGCGATGCAGCATCTGATAACCCCCACTCCTCCCCCATCTTCAACCCCTGGCCACACCACTACCAACACATCCCTTCCCTTAAAAAAGCTAAATCAAGGCTTTGAAAAACATACAGTGTCTTTAATAATTCAGGCATTGGTGGGTTTGAATAGCCTATTTAGCGTAGAAATATACAGTCTCCTGATATAAGATCAGTCCCTCAGGGGGCTCGCTCAACATCTCACTGCAGTGCCTTCTCTTAACTGCAGTGTGAGCTGCTGCTTAAGATGCAACTACCTGCCTGATTATATCAAGTAGAAAACTAGAACAGATACAGGATTGTATGGCGAATACCAGAGGGTGAAGAGACATATTCTAATGGCTGTACATTCAGAAAAGGAGAAGCATTCTGAACTTGTATAGCACCCTGTGAATCCATGAATCAATTTAGCACAGACGTAATTATTGCAGTTGACTAGCATCTTTACTGGGGTTGTGGGCTAACACAGGATTGTAAATATTTAACTATCTTTGCACCCATTGCACATTCATATTTTATCAGGTTTCTTGCAGTTTATTCTCAAAGCAAAGTGTTGGACTGCATAATTATTTCAGTTTAGCATTTTTTTCCCCCAACCTATTACTTTCATAAATACAGGAATTTGAGTTATAGCTCCTCGGAGGGCTAATTTAAGAAAAGCAAGCATTAATTAATATAACCTAGATAGAAAGGAAGAAATCCCTAAGTAAGTAAGCTGTTGGCAGATATCAAGGATGATTTTCACCTTCAAAGGAAATAGGGATGGATTTGAGAGGATGCGGCGGTTCAATCAATACTGTTGACTCCTGAGGTTGCCAGGTGTGGTTGCAGCGTAGATCTCTGTAGAAGCATTTCCATCACTCAGGTTGAAAACCTCAGCGGAAAATCTACCCCCCACCGCCAGCAATCATTCTATGAGGTCTTCAATTACTGATACTTTCTGATTTTGTGTTTGCAAATATGGCAACCCTGTGGAAAATTAATGGAGGCCCTTTTTTGTCTTTGCTTCAGCCACTCCGTGTCACAAACAGAGCGGACTTTAAACCTTTTGTAGCGGACTTCCATTTGTGTGTTTGTCCATTCTCACATCCGATGTGTGGAATAATAAAATAAATATCGAACCCTTAAATATTTTAGTGCATTCTAGGAGTAAAGTGGAAGTGTTTTTCTGACAGACCTTCCCCCCCCCTTGTTTCTTTTCACAAATGCATTGTGTGCACTGGCCAGCCCAATCCATCACTTGGCGTCTGGCGGGAGAAAAAGCACTTTCCCAGGGTGGGTGTTTTTTAGTTCTGCCAGCGCTGCTGTTTCAGTGGGCACCCGTGAGACCTCACTGATGGACACTCTGGTCATCACTGGCAGGGAGCTTTGGGACTCCCTTCAACCAACCTCCCATCTTCTCCCTCCCCCCATCTTCACCTCAGCTTGTTCCACTCACCTAATGTTTTCACCAGTACCTTCCTTTGTCCCAGCAGTGTTCCGCACTCCTTTTTGACAATGATGACTGCTGCACCTGCCTGTATTCTCCCTTGCACAGTGGCATGGCGTTCAGAGACCAGCTACACTCTGATCGAGGTCTCGGGGTTCTCGGAGTTTTGGAGAAGAGACAATTAGAAGGTCTAACACTGGCAGGACGACTTCCAATTTAAAATTCTGGCTTTCTGATTAAACTTGGATTCTCTGTGTTGCAGCCACTTGTGGTATTCTGCAGAATGGCTTCCATTCAGCCCTGTTTGGCATCACAGCAGGCAAAGCACATGAGAAGAGCGCATTTCCTTGCTCAGAACAATTATGTAAAAGTAATTCAATTCAAATTGAAGTCTGCTTCAATTTTACTCTGACAAACTGAGATTTGATTTCTAAAATGCTCCTCTACACAAAGAAGCCAGCGGGGAAAGGGTGCAATCGCTGGAGAGAAGTGGGCTGGAAGGCAAATCTAGGTGATGCGTATGTTCTTCGAGTGCCCCTGGGTCTTCCATGGGTAGGTAGGATCTGACAAAAGAGATCTGTACAACAAAAAAATCCTCCACTCTGCTTGAGCATGGGATATTAAGCCTAGATAAAGATTCTCTCTTAAACATACTCGCTTTTCTCTTTTCATCCCTCTCTTATTCCACTCCCTCTGCAGTGGCAGAAGAAATTACCCATTGTACCATTAGATAAACCCAAACAGCCCTCTCTGTAAGACCTCCAGTTCCTCATGCAGTCCCAGCTTGGCATCCCTCGGGTGTTTGTTCAAAAGGAAAACTCTACGGTGCCTCCGGGGGATGTTTAACTCATTCCAATGGCAAGTATTTAGAGAAAACTCAACAAGTTTGAGGCTGTCAAAGCTAGAATCCAACTGTCAGGCAGAATTATGTCTCCGAGGCGTCTGATGTGAGGTAATGACCAATTGCATCATTTTGACAAACCCACCATCAATGAGAACTAGGGCAGACGGCGACTGCTTTTTCCACAAGTGTTTCATTTGAATTTGAAACACTGCTGCTAAGTGCATTAAATGATGCTGATTAACTAAGATTATGTCTGCAGCAGGGATGTGATTTCTGTTTTGATACGGAGCACAAATTGAGGCAGAGCAAACAATTTTTTTGAGTGGTTGATGAATAATTGAGAGTCAGCAGAGGGTACATCAATACAGTGGTAATGAAGCATATTTGTGTGAAATTTCACTGTCAGTCATGGAGCAGCCTATAACATCTGTTGTTATGAAGCCTACTGTATGTTAATTTGATTCTTAGTCAAGTGCACCTTTTCAAATCTGTCAAAATAGTATCACCATTAACAGTACTGTAACTGCTGCTGCAATGACGCTTTTATTAATACATTTATTGTTCATAATAATAAAAATGCAATAATTTAATAATAATACAATTATTATTATTATTATTATTATTATTATTATTATTAATAATAATAATAATAATAATAATGATAATAATAATAATAATAATAATAATAATAATAATAATAATAATAATAATAATAATAATAATAATAATAATAATAATAATAATAATAATAATACATCTGTTTATTGTAATTATTACATTTATTCTACAGGGTAGCATTATTTTTCATGAAATACATTGGGGGGGGTTTTTCTTTAAATCCAATTCTGGTCATAAGTCTCTGGTGATGGTTAGGTTTGGTGTTAAAGTACAGAACATATTGAACACTAAATACACAAAGCACCTCGGATCCCCAGTGATGATGTTGTAGCATCCATCTTTACAAAACTGATGCTTTGGTGCCCTCTATCTTTTAATCAAGGTGGCAAAAAAAAAAAAAACCGCTGTGCAAACTAAACAGTTTCTTGCCAACTGAAGTCAGTAGGAGTCATTTTTATTTTACGTATCTTCGTAATTACATGAAAGAAATCAGCCTTAATGAAATAATTGTCTTCCTCCAGGGATATATGTATAACCTGGTGCGGATACTGTGAGTGAAGCCAATATTTCAGCTCAAAAAACAACACATCACTTTGATATTTTTATTTTCAGCAGGTCACTTTCTTTGGAATAAAACTGTTCCTTTGTTTTGCCTTTTTCTATCACAGCTGTGGCATGTTATGTCCACCTGGAGTACTGTTGACCTTCTGTGAGGCAGCTACCTGGTTAAAGAAGTCCATTTTCAAGGCTGTTCTTGCTCAAATGAAAAACTCCATTATAGATTTTACCTCCAGGGGAACCCAGGGCTCACAAGGTCCTTGGCAATTTTACCTGAGGAAGAAGCTAAAAGGATTTGAATCTCCAAGGATGGGCAAAGAGAGGGAGGGTGTGAGGACCGGCATGAGGGTGGGATACGCATCTCAGGACCCGAGCACCCTAATCTTTCTCTGCCAAGCAGGGAGCAAAGCAGAGCAAAAATGAGGATTCAGACATGGTTCAGTAGCACCACACCTTAAATATCAGGGCCTATAGAAGAAGTGGAGGAGGCATAAGAATCTTGGGAAACAAGGAATGAAAAAGGAGAGCAGTCCAATCTCTACAGGATAGCCAGGGGAGATTGTTTCATCTGCGAGAAACAAGTGCTTCCAATGCATTTAGTATATCTTATGAAACAACAGCTCTTGTCACACCATCCGCAAGTTTGTACTAACAAGACAGATGGAGGCCAAAGATGCAGACAGATCACATCGGGACATCTGTCACTTCGTGGTAACAGCCTGCTTAATAAGTGACAAGGCTTCCTTACCCGTGGGCACAAGATGGGGGAGGGTGGGGTCGACGTCTCAGAGTAGTGGCTGTGGGAAACAGCCGTCAAAGTCATGTGGTGCCCTTTTTTAACCAACTTGTCCCAATTATAGCCAACCGCATGCGATCTGTGGCCTTGATTATCATCCTGGCCAGCAGGCATCAAAGCTGCCGTCCATGGGTGCTGACACGAGGCTGTGCAGTAATTAATGGACTTCGCTGAAGAGAGTTTCATCATCACATGTTTTCAAAATACAGAATGTCTTCATTTGCAAGGATTTGGTGGGGGTGGGGTTGGGCTTCGTGTCGGGAGAGAATGATGCCCTACAGAAATAATTAAAACATAATTACAGCTCATCAGCTGTGCAAGTGCTCACAAAGTGCTGCCGCTGACGATCCATTCTCCTTGAGGCATCAGCAGAGGAGCAGGCCACACGTACAACCAAAATTCCCAGCACAACCATACCTACTCAATTTAAATGCTTATGTCTTATTATCAGAGACACCAGGACGACAATAAATTGGCAACAGCAGCACAAACTCAGATGAATTCCTCTTGCTGTTGAATCGGTGCTTACGAGTGCTTATTATGCTCGATAAATACTTACATTTGTTAAAAATATGTTTCCTGCCAAGGACAAACCAGGAGGCGCCAAAAACACAGCAGGTCGTTAGAGCAATAACTCGTCGCCTCGGCTGATGTGTCAAACCCAATGCTCTGTAAAACTGAGACGCACAGATTGTGGAGCAGTCAAGCTTCTAGATTGACTTGCTATGAGTTCTGTCCTCAGGTTGCCCAGTGGGTTGATGGCTGTGATGACCACTTCACACAAATGTGGCTGCCAATGTAGTCCTGCAAGAGGGAAATGTTTGTGACGAGTGCTGGGGCTACTGCTCGATTCCAAGGAAGTAATGAAGGCTGGACTGCAGGCGGTGTGTTTACTCCATCCACCTGATGGCAGACTTCTAACGACCACGGTGTCAGGCCAGTTTATGGTCACGCTGTCTCCCTCTCTGCCGCTCATCCACAGTTGTCATGACATCATGCTTTTGTTCCTGCGGACCCAGGGCTGAAGAGGTAAATGTCAAAATCACCAGAGTCAAGTTTGCTTCAATGATAGACGAGGTGTGTTTACTTTAGAGCATTTGTGCATGTTGCCCAGAAAAGCTTGGCTGAAGCAGCATGAGAGGCAATCATTGTTAGCATTCTATCATTGTAAATGAAGACTTACAAACACAACAACATCTGCATTAAAAACACATTTTAACAGTAAATATGTGAGGAAATTCAATGGAGGCTGGTGTCTGTCATTCGAATGTTATAAATGAGAATAATAGTTAATATACAGAGGAGAAGTGGCTGAGCTACATGACTACAAACCACCAGCAGGTGGCATGCTTTTGATTCTATAACTGTTACTTTAAAAAGTGTGACATAACATAAATACATCATTTAGACATGGGAGTTTAAGTAGCTGAACATAAATCAGACCAAAATTCCTTCTGTTGGTTAGTCTTCCTCCCGTCTGCTCAAGTACTGCTCATAATTACTCAAGACAGTGAGTTAAAATCAAGCGGTATTTGCTTTGATGATTCATTTCTAAATATATGATGCTGCATTCCTTTGTCTCTTTACTTGTACCGGATATCCATCCATTATCTACAGCTACATCCTGTGCAGTCAGACGGGACTGGAGACTAAACTCAGGAGGTGGGCCACAACTCAGACAAGGTGGTAGAGGCAAAAAAGCAACTGCTGTTTACTCTGGTAGTCAAATCTAGATTCAAAATAGAAACGTTAGATTCTGATTTTGTTCATCCATAATTAATTTACAAAAGAATCTTGGAGGTTCAGGTTTTTTGAAAAATGAGTTTTAATGTGCTGTTTAGTGATTTTTTTATGGTTTAGGTTCTATAGAGCTGTTCTGTCTTTTTCTGCAACTTAAATAGTGAAATGAAATGACAATTGATTGATTTAATATCCTTTTAATAAATTCCATTGTGACTTTATTGACTCATCCTACTCTGCATTAGTTTACTTGAACATGATCATAAAACATGAGGTACCCTCTATGTAACTAAATTTTCACAAATGACACAAATTACTGTATACTGACTCTATCTAGGGAGAAATCTGACTTAAGATTTTTTTTTCCGCACACATTTTTTGAGCCACGAGAGGGAGACACTGTCTAATAAATGTGTTGACCTCTAAACGAGTTCTCTGAGCTGTCAGAAAGATCCTTAACACTGAGAATAGGTTCCAAGCAGAAAAGCTATTCTAGCTTGACTTTCTACTTATTCCTTTATTTATTCGGGCATTTTTCGGTCTCTGCAGGGAACAGGTACATAAAGAGATAAAACAAACACACAAATAGCACAATATACATTACCAATGTATGTTCACATAAAGAAAGTATGAAGGTGAAGTACAACTAATACAAAATACACTGGATTGGCTGCACACAAGGAATTAAAGAATCTGCTGCCTTCAAAAAAACACCAGTTGTTTAAAAAAAAAGGAATGGTGCTGTCTTATTTAAAATAGATAGATAAGATGGGAAACATTTCCGTGTTTAGTTATTATTCTAAGTATACTCAAAATAGAATGCATACAGCTAATGGTAATTATAAAGTATGGCTGCATGACTGTGTGTGTGTTTATGCTCTATACTTTAGTGGTAGAGAACTCATTCTCAATCTAAGAAGCAGCAGCAGTAACAATACCTACTGTATGTTACAACACACTTAGTAGTTACTCTGATGTAGTTGGCTTGAATTAAAGCACATCACTCGAGGTCACAAATGGAAGGTAAAATTATTTTAAATAAAAACATTTTAAAAAGGATAAATATAACACACAATTTATTTTTTTTAAACCCTCAGTATCTGTCATGACAGACTGAAATAGATTTGCTTTGATTTACCTATAATTTTGTAATGTTGATGGTGTTGAGTATTGGTTGTATATTTAAAAAAATATTTTAATAATTTTGATTTTGAAAAAAAAATAATTATTTTTTATTTGTATACATGCAAGATTTTGGACAGTAACTGATATTTTGTGATTTGATCAATCACCCTGCCAGTAGATGGCAGTAATCTGTCTGCAACTAACACAAGAAGTTTGCCAAAAAAGAAATATCAATAAATTGCCTTGCTCATATTATCACAATATAACATTACATAACATCACAGGTTATGTAATGACAATGTCAGCATGTCAAATCCTGTCGTCATGACCACCACCAAGGAGGTTTTGTTTTTATTAAATAATCAGTTGATATTAATTAGTGGGCAGAATATGTCAGAAAGTTCAGACATGATCAATAAATTTTGTGTGGATATTAAGGTGAAGATTATATTACAGTGAGGTTGGCTGGATTCAAATATAGAGGAACTTTTGTGCAGCCTTAGTGGAGGTGTGGGATCTTTCAATACACACAAAACATTGTGCATTCAAGCAAAACGAATGCTGCATGGTCAGACACTATTACAGGACTTGAGATGCATTATATATTTAAGCAAGATTTTCAAAAGTCAAAAAAACTTTTAGCTGATGTAAATGAAGTAAAATAAAATCACATCTAAAAAGTTGAATAATTTAAAATAATACAAAATGACATGGACACAATATAAAAGGCAAAAAATATAAGCAATGGAAAAGAACTGATACCATTCACTGTCATTCACGTAAATAAATAAAAATACATACATACATACATACATACATACATACATAAATAATCATATACCGCAATGATTTAATTTAAAATTAAAAAAGAATTCTCTATCTGCTCCTGTGGTACCAACCTTCAGCATTTTGTTCAATTTATTAACTATTACAACATCATGAACCGTATCATTTCTAAATCGATCTAGTGCTTTGAGTGACTAATTTAAAAAATGACATCTCTGCACCAAAGCTGACGTCTAACGCCGTACAGGATGTGACTACCGCCCATCACTCACACATTTACACCCATTTGTAAAAGACACACTAGACTCTGGATTGATGTTCTCTTTGACCTCCATGGGGAGCGAGTCAAAGAGATGATCTTCCACAACCAGGCAGCTCCTGCTGAGGAGACAGCACTGACCGAGCTGAACTGGAAGACGGTCCAGACAGTTTCCTTTCACTTCCAGATGCGTTAACTGGGAGAGTTGACCAATTTTCTCCGGAATGGAGGATATACAGTTGTGACCAAGACATAAGGTCCTCAGCTTTGCACACTTGAAAAGTTGTTTGGGAACTACCTCAACTTTATTGCTGGTAATGGCAAAATGTTGGAGGTTCTGTAGAAAGCCTATCTCTAGTGGTATTACAACTATTGAGTTATGACTAACATCAATATACCTCAGCTTGAGGAGGCTGAATAATGATGAGGGTAAGGACTCCAGCTTGTTGTGTGAGAGATAGAGTGACTCAAGGTTTTTGACATGACTAATTGACAGCGGAAGAGAAATAATCTTATTATGCCAAAGTTTGAGACAAGTCAGTCTCCTGAGATGCTGAAAGCTAATGATCTCCTCGATCGTACGAATATTGTTAGATTTTAAATCCAACTCTTGAAGGTTGGTCAAACTGAAGATGGCATGAGGAATTCTTTCCAGCTCACAGTTAAGAAGCTCCAGCTCAGCAAGATTCATTATCTTCTTCAAGCTATTCAGTACTAAGAGCTTTGTACCGTCATTGTGAATAACCAGCTTGATCAGATGTGGAGACAGATCTGTAATGTTTGTTGGAATCTTGGAGAGGTTGCTTTTGAGATGCAGACACGTTAAGTGCCTCAGGTCTCGCAGAGACTCAAGGCCGATCATTTTATTGTTTTCTGAGTTCAGGTTACCAATCAAGTACAATTCCCTTAAATTTTTCAACATATAAACCCAGCTAGGGATCTCAGCAACGTCAGTGAACTTGACATGAAGGCACCGGAGGTGATCACGAAGAAAAATGAAAGCAGTCTGTTCAACTTTGGCCGGACAGTGATAGAAATGCAGCTCCTGAAGATTTATCATTTGTGAGATTTTTGTCGTTATTCTGGCTTCTGGGATTAATTCTAGTTTGAGGATTTCCAAATCAGTCAGATCAAACACAGCATCTGGAACTCCGGACAGCATGAAAAGGTGGAGTTCCAGCTTATCTTGAGCATTGCGCGTCACATGCTGCCGCAATTTCTCAAAAGTCCACTCATTGTTCAGGCTGATCTCTCGAAGTTTGTTTTCACTCACCTCAGACAGAAAGACTCCAAAACGTTTTGAATAAAGCTGGTCATACTGATCCACCATGTGGAGGAGAAAAGCAAAGTCATTCTTAACATCTGGAATGTCACTGAAGCTGCTCTCCTCTCTGACTTTTTCAAAAGAATATTCCTTAAGTGGGCGTCGAAAAAGCCAGAACAGTGTGTATATGCAGATTATGCCATAAACACATATGATAGCAATATAACTAACAAGGAGTTTCTTTAGCATGAAGGCCATATTGTGTGTACAATGAAACTTGGCGTATCCTGTCAAATGTTTTATTTCAGGCTCACACACATGGTCAAAATCTATCGAAGCAACAAATGTCATTGTGTAGCAGAGGATCAAAATGAACTTGACTGTTTTAATGACTGTCTGAATGGCATACAGTCTGTAAATTAAGTCACTGTCTTCCACATGGGTACGGAATTTCCGGACTTTTTCAAACAGCGCTTTTGCCTGCTCGCCATCTTTTTTGTCCAGTATTGTCATGGAGGGAATTTCACTAACAAGCTTTTCAACAGAAAATGTGACCCCAGACTTATTTAGCATTGGAGCAGACTGGTTTGGACTTCCGTCTTCACTGCATGTGGACAGATGCTTCAGGAGGAAGGAGGCACCAGTCAGCCGCTGCTTGTTCTCCTCCGAGTCTTCACATGCAGTCTCTGACAGTGCTTTAGTTGTCCACGGTGATTCAAAACATTTTCCAAGTATGGAAACAAAATGTTCTATTTTAGAGCTTGTCTTTGGGTACTTGAACCAGAAGTTGCTACTAACCATCAATACAATGGTGTGGATTAGAGCGAGATATGGGAAATATTTTGAATACCACGGTAGAGCAACATGGTAGCACATCTGGTTTACAAAAACGTATTGCTGAAAATCCAGCTTTGTCCTGACTCCTGTGGGCTGAGGTTGCCCAAAAACACTCGACTGTGAGAAGTGAACTGTAGGTGAGACGCTATCTGGAGGTCTTCTAGCCATTAACGGTGCAGCTTGCTCCCCGATCGCACTTTCTTTGTTCCATAAACTATCAACTGTCTCTGGTGGCTGGGATCCGAAGAAGTCCCCAGTTCCCTCTGAAGTTTTTTCCAGAATTGGAAGACATACCACTTGATCCCTGGTTAACTGCATCGTTCCAGAGAATATTGCCAACATCAACATGACGATACCAAGATAATCCATGAACACATCCCACCATGGCTTCAGGATGCGATAGGTTGGCTGAATATCGTTCAGGGATGCTACTTCTGTGAGGGAGAACATCCCTGAAACAGAGAAGATAAATTCAAATTGAGGTTGAATATGCTACTTATAAGAGTGTAAGTCAAAACAACAAACCCTATTTAAAATATGAATCCTGATCTAGTAAGCTCATTTTATTTGTAAGTCATTTAAATATGGTAAATTCTTATTTTTAAGTACTGGTAGATCAAATCGTACACATTCAGATACAAACCCTGTTAATATTCCTGGGTTTATTTCAAAAGATCCAAATATTCTTTCCTGAGACATAAAGAATTCTCAAAAGACACCTTCATACACATGGACGCCATTACACTCCTGCAATCGTCATATCAGACTGAATTACTGAGTTGACGCTTTCCGCTCAAATATATAGTAACAAAAATACCATCATGATAAACACAATAATAAAAATTAATAATTAAACATAGCTTCAAAATGTACAGAAACTGACATTAACTGTGATTGCTATTTACAGGCCCCATCACTCATCACTCTTTTCCTGAATTTACTACACAATGGGTTGTGTGTTACAGGACAACAAGGCCTGCAAGGTCAGTTGGTTATGTCCTATGATTTTAGGCCAGGCCACATATCCCAAGCATAAAGGAGGCTTGTCAGATTATTATGGATTTGCAGGGTACAGTCATCGAGGTCTGGGACACAGTA